>NC_138372.1:30559034-30583380 GCF_054177405.1 Leptonychotes weddellii
TTAGTCATCCAACACGAAGAAATGAAGATGAAATTCCAGCAATAAGAAATGAACAAAAGATTGGAGCTGAAGACCTTAAGTGCTTGCTTTTTGCCCACTGACCAGATAAATAGAACTATCTGCATTATCTATGCAGCATGGGGTTTTTATTATTTTTACCTAAAGACGTCTCTTTTTGGTAATGACAAACGTGTTTTTTAAAAAAAAAAAAAAACCTGGTTTTTCTCAATACACCTTTAAAGGTTTTTAAATTGTTTCATATCTGGTCAAGTTGAGATTTTTAAGAACCTCATTTTTAATTTGTAATAAAAAGTTTACAACTTGATTTTTTCAAAAAAATCAACAAACGGCAAGCACCCGTTAATAAAGGTCTTAAATAATTGTCTTTGTGTATATTTCTGTCTTGTCTTAATTTTAGTTTGTAAGTCCTTAGGTAGCCATAGGACCCTTAGCTTAAACCTAGCTGCAGATAGATGGTACTCACTGGATTACTTGGAAATTTCCTTAAAATGTGTAATTCTTTAAGTGACATACCTGTGGGCTCCTACTAAACATCAGAAAACATTTACTATGATAGAAAAGGCCATTTTCCTTTTCATAAGTTGTTTTTACTGAGGGACAGTGGTAAAGGGGAGAGGGCATGCTCTAGCATGCACTAATTGGATTCTAATCCCTGCAAGCCACTTACTTCTGTCCTTGTGGAAGAGTTACTTCAGCCTGCCACAGAGCCTGGTTGTGCTTAGTAAACAGGCTCACTCTGATAACAGATGTAATACATATAGGAAGACTTCTGCTAAAGAATATGGAGGTTGGTGAAAATAATTTAGTGGTCTCAACTCCCTTCTAACCTAAACCTGTTCTGGTTATTCTTTTTTTAAAGATTTTATTTTTTGACAGAGACAGCGAGAGAGGGAACACAAGCAGGGGGAGTGGGAGAGGGAGAAGCAGGCTTCAGCCGAGCAGGGAGCGCGATGGGCTGGATCCCAGGACCCTGGGATCAAGACCTGAGCCGAAGGCAGACGCTTAACGACTGAGCCACCCAGGAGCCCCTGTTCTAGTTATTTTTATACAATGTCTTGCTAGGTGTTCATTTGGGATCATCCTGGTCAGTTTTTTGGGCCCAGGGTGAAAAGTTGCTGGGGATTTAGAGGATACTTCCAAGAGTCTTGCAGTTCTGTGTAAATCCAGTTGGTGGTGCCCCTTTCCAGAACGTGCTCAGAATTCACAACCAAGATTGCATTGCGCTGGTATATAAAGTATATTTTTTATAATTACATACCTAGGATATGTATGTATCATGGAAATAACAATATTGGTTAAATATCCACTACAGGTAGTCCTTTTCAAAATTTTGCATTATACCATATCACTTTTCTTTTTAGGAAAGACGACATTGCTTTTGCTAACCAAGAAATCTGACAAGAATTTTCACTTTTATGAAAATAGCATTTGGTGTTTGTTTTGCTGCAGTGAACTATATACAGAGGGCAATGCACTGAGCAGCAAGAGTGGGGCCACCGAGCTCCTTCCCTGAGAAATAACGCTCATCAAGGCGCCATAGTTTGGAACTGTGTGTAAGCATCTATGCTCTTTTTAAATTCAAGTACAGTGTAGTATTGGTTTCAGGAGTAGAATTCAGCGATTCATCGTGTAATACCCAGTGCTCATCCCAACAAGTACCCTCCTCAATGCGCATCACCCATTTAGCCCACTCCCCTCCAGCAACCCTCAGTTCTCTTAAGAGTCTCTTAACGGTGGTTTGCCTCCCGCTCTGTTTTTATCTTATTTTTCTTTCCCTGTGTTCATCTACTTTGTTTCTTAAATTCCATACATGCAAGACATCATATTTGTCTTTCTCTAACTTACTTTGCTTAGCATAATACATTGTAGTTCCATCCATGTTACAAATGGCAAGGTTTCATTCTTTTTGATGGCTAAGTAGTATTCCATTATATATACATTCCATTTTATATATATATAGACACGCACCACATCTTCATTAATGTGCACATTTGGGCTCTTTTCCATAATTTGGCTGTTGATACGCTGGTATAAACATTGGGGTGCATGTACCCCTTTGGCATTTTTTTATTCTTTGGATAAGCAAAAAATATATAACATTTCATGAATTTGCTTGTCATTCTCGGGCAGCAGCCATGCTAATTTCTCTTATTTCAATTTTAGTATATGTGCTGTTGAAGCAAGCACTCTATTTTGTACATCCATTAGCAAAATATACCCCAAAGTATCAGAAAAGCCTAAGAGACTTTTTTATTTCTGAGAACACTTAAGTCTTTCCATATAAGCTAATGGTAATTGCTTCTTCACTTTACACTCACTATTCAGCTTACAGAGGGTTCCATAGGAATGCAGTGCTTTCAGATAGGGGAGACCTGTAAAAATGATTTCGAAAACCACAGCAAGGAAGAAAGTTGTCTTGTGGTACAGTCTTGATGCCAGTGTTGCAAACAAAACTACCTATGCATTTTTCATGTGTCTTGTGTTGCCCAGCACTTTATGAATGCCTTCACTATGTGTGAAGATTAGATAGCCTGAGTCTCTAAGGCAACCCAGAGAAGCATTCTTTCTGCAGCCAGGGTGCAGGGTGAGAACCTGGCCTTGCAGTCACATGGTGCAAGCATGAGACCTGGGAGAGAAGTCAACACTTTTCTACAGGGGGGAGTGGGGGCAGTGTTGAGCCAAAACAGCAGCAATGGTTTCCTCATCTGCTAACTGCTTTAGTTTTTGACACTTACCTTTGAGCCGGTGCTCCAGCCTTAATTAAAATATCTCATCCCTGGGGCGCCTGGGTGGCTCAGATGGTTAAGCGTCTGCCTTCGGCTCAGGGCATGATCCCGGGGTCCTGGGATCGAGTCCCGCATCGGGCTCCCTGCTAGGCGGGGAGCCTGCTTCTCCCTCTGCCTCTCTCTCTCTCTCTGACTCTCATGAATAAATAAATAAAACATTTAAAAAAGAAAAAATCTCATCCCTTTATAAGAATATGTGGCTGTAGCAGAGTAAGCACAGGAGAGTGATAAGAAATTAGGTATCCTATATCGGGCATGTGGTGTGTTCTGTTTTATTCAAAATGAACAAGGTGAGGATGCTTTTCGTGGTTTCTGTTAGAAATACTGTACTAAACGCCTAGGCAGTGCATGGAGGTTAACATATGTAAAGATTGGAAAGGAAACTGGCAGGCAGCATGGATGATACTGGTAACAAACTTGCAGTCAGTTTAAGGATGGATGATGTGTTAGTAAATGGCTAAAACCTATTTGTGTATAATAGCTAGTAAAAAAATTTTATCCGTGGTAGTATCAAGGAAATATATTTAGAACTATACCATTTTGAGGGCTCATGGCAGGCTCACTTGGTACAATATGGAACTCTTGATCTCAGGGTTGTGAGTTTGAGCCCCAGGTAAGGTGTAGAGATTATAATAAAAGTTTTTTTTAAAGCTTATTTGAGAGAGCATGAGCAGGGAGAGAGGGAGAGGGACCAGCAGACTCCCCACTGAGCACAGAGCCCGACCTGGGGCTACATACCAGGACCCCTGAGATCATGACAAGGACAGTCGCTTAACAGAGCCACCCAGGTGCCCCATTTAATAACAAAATCATGTGTGTGTGTGTGTGTGTGTATATACATATACACACCATTTTCAAAATCTGGGCAGAAGCAAAACTATTGAAAGGTATTAAAAGAAAATGGAGGTTTTCATGTTAATGGATATTGAGGCTTGTCAATTCATCTATTCAAATTAAGTTCAATAAAAAATTGAAAAGTTTTGGGTTTTGTTTTTGGGGTTTTTTGTTTTGTTTTTGATGAATCTTAGAAAAGGGAGAAGAGATGTTAGAAGTTTGATGAAAGAAAAATGTAGGGGCGTCTGGCTAGCTTAGTGGAGCGTGCGACTCGATCTTGGGTTGGGAGTTTGAGCCCCACGTTGGGTATAGAGAGTACTTAAAAAAGAAATGTAAAATAGTTGTCTTGGAGAATGGGAAAACAAATGTACCAGGGAAATAAAATTGCCAGGAAGTAGAGCATTGGATTTAACCAGGACTTCAGCGGCTGAATTCAACAGAAGAAAAGTGCAAAGGTATTAAAAGTGGGCTCAGGGGCGCCTGGGTGGCTCAGTCGTTAAGCGTCTGCCTTCGGCTCAGGTCGTGATCCCAGTGTCCTGGGATCGAGCCCCACATCGGGCCCCCTGCTCCGCGGGGAAGCCTGCTTCTCCCTCTCCTACTCCACCTGCTTGTGTTCCCTCTCTCACTATGTCTCTCTCTGTCAAATAAATAAAATCTTTAAAAATAAATAAAGTGGGCGCAAAGTTACCGTTAACAGTAATGTTCCCAGCATCCTCTCCCCCTGTCCCCACCCAGAGATGGATCCTGATCAGCCAAAGCCAGTACGAGCGTAACATTCTCTGCTGAGTGGAGTTGGTGCGTTACACATTTACTTGGAGTAGAAGTATTGATTTAAGGGGGCTAGAAGAAGGTGAAGTGTGGTGCACCTAGACATGCTTAACCTTGAGATGTGCAGTGACTGGTAATGACAAAGTTTTTGGGTGATGGTCATGTGAGTGGAAGATGGGAGAAGGAAGAAAACATTGGAAGTGAAAATGTCAAAAACAGACCATGCTGTTCAAAGGATTTCTGTGTGTTAAAATTGCTGCAAGTGATGGTAGAAGTAGTGGGCATGAGAAGCTGGTGCTGGTGATTCTGGAGTTAAAAATCTTCAAGAAAGGCTGCTTAGATAATGGATTTAGTCTAAAAGCATGGGCTTCAAAGAAGGTTGAGCTTTTTTTTTTAAAAGACTTTATTTATTTGACAGCAAGAGAGGGAACACAAGCAGGGGGAGTGGGAGAGGGAGAAGCAGCCTTCCCGCGGAGCAAGGAGCCCGATGCGGGGCTCGATCCCAGGACCCTGGGATCATGACCTGAGCTGAAGGCAGACGCTTAACGACCGAGCCACGCAGGCGCCCTGGAAGGTTGAGCTTTTGAGGGCTTATGAAGGAGGAAAATGGTTTAGAAGTGGCAGTAGTGTGATCTAGAGGAAACTTAGACCACCACCAGGAACCCTGCTGCTTCTGGTGTTAGGGAAGAAAAGCCTCTGAAAGGGCTCCCAGGCAAGTCTGTCCTAGAGGCCGAGTAAGAAAGTGAATGCAAATGTTCGCAGAAGAGGCTGGGGACAGAGTTCCAGATGGCACAGTGGAAGGTTTGGGCAGGGAGCAAACATGGGTCAGATTTGTGGAGTTGGAGAGAGCGAATTGCTGACCGGGGGGAGCTTGAACATCTGGTAGGGACAGTTTAACCAGAAAGTGTCACACAGGACAGGCTTAGTGCTGAGGTTCTGCTAGTGGAAGGGTTAATCTGACACTTAGAGGGGTTAGGTTGACTTGCGGCTGGGGAAAGAGCAATCAGATTAGGAACTCAGCCTCTCCCTTCTCTGAGTGGTACTACAGGTAGAGGCTTGTTTATATACCTTCAGTCTGGCCACCTGTTTATAAAGCTACAAATAATTAAAGTGAGTAGACTGTTAACTTGCACCATATTCACATCTTTTTTTTTTTTAAGATTTTATTTATTTGAGGGGCACCTGGGGGGCTCAGTCATTAAGCGTCTGCCTTCGGCTCAGGTCATGGTCCCAGGGTCCTGGGATGGAGCCCTGCATCGGGCTCCCTGCTCGGCAGGAAGCTTGCTTCTCCCTCTCCCGCTCCCCCTGCTTGTGTTTCCTCTCTCACTGTGTTTCTGTCAAATAAATAAAATCTTAAAAAAAAAATTTTTTTTTTGAAAGAGAGAGCATGAGAGGGGGGAGGGTCAGAGGGAGAAGCAGACTCCCAGCTGAGCAGGGAGCCCGATGCGGGACTCGATCCCAGGACTCCAGGATCATTACCTGTGCCGAAGGCAGTCAACTAACCAACTGAGCCATCCAGGTGATGTTTTAGCACCTCTTCTAGGCTTAGGCAGCTAGCTCTACCACCCTCCTGCGCTTTAATTCCTCTGTGCTGAGGAGCTGATAGGGAACCTGGATTATCTTTAAGTAAAATGATTTTCATTTTAGAAATAATACTCGGGGGGGGGGCGGGGAACCAGTTTGACCAGAAAAGTAGTGACCAATGTGGACACTGTTGCAGAAGTCCAGTTAAATGATGAAACCTGTATCCTAGATCTGGCAGTTGGGAAGAAGGTCAAATTTGAGATATTTTCAGGAAGGGAGCTGACTGAGCTATGTGACTACCTGGATGTGGAGATGAGGAAGAGGAGAAAATCCAGCATGATTGCAGGACACTGACGCAGGTGGTGCCATTTGCTGGAATAGAGAATGCACAAAGGGATGGGGTTTTTTCAGTTTGAAATGTCTGGTGTTTGAGGTGCCTATGGGGAATCTATTTGGGAAGCAGATTTGGAACTAAGGAGTGAGGTGTAAGCTGAGGTGAATGCTTGACACTCAGGTGGCTTTTTGAAAGCTGTAGTCATGGATGAAATCCTATCAGTCAAGGAGCGTCACTTTTGGAACAAGACCAAGGATGTAAAAGTGATGGCCGGAAAGAGATGTAAAAAGAAAGGGAGGGCATCACAATCCTAGAGCACAAAATAGGAAATTATTCATTTGGCATCAAAACCAAGAAGTCCAAGAAGGTTAAGGTGGGCAAATGTCCACTGGGCTCAGCAACAAGGAGACTACTAGCAA
This sequence comes from Leptonychotes weddellii, assembly GCF_054177405.1. Lineage (NCBI taxonomy): Eukaryota > Metazoa > Chordata > Mammalia > Carnivora > Phocidae > Leptonychotes > Leptonychotes weddellii. Next base: position 30,565,721 of record NC_138372.1, read on the forward strand.
GAGCAGCAGTGGAAACGGTGGGTGGACCCCAGGCTGCAGCAGAAGCAGGTTGAAGGGCTGATGCTCCCACAGCCTCCCATCCCAGTAACAGCCAGCCCAGCCTTCTAGGTCCCAGCCACAGCCCTGAGAGTCCATCCTGACTTCATCTTTTTTTCTCACACTCCACATCCAATGAGTCTACAAATCCTGTTGATTCTGCCTTTGAAACAGAGCCTGACCACTTCTCACCACCTCCCCCAGCATGGGTCTAGGCCTCCGCATCTCACCTGGATTATCAGTCTCCTAGATGAACTCCCTGCTACCCTACTTTCCACCCTCCATCTCTCTGCTGTAGTCAGTTTTCAATATAGCAGCCAGGGTCACTTAAGCAGAAGCCTCCAGAGGCTTCCAGTCTCGCTGGAGCAGAAGCCTGCTTCCTACAGGAAGCTTCACAATGTACCCCCACCTGTCTCCCATTTTCTCTGCTCTACCCCTGCTTTACTCCAACCTCAGAAGCTGCCTTTTCCAGACACACCCCAATCTCAAGGCTTTTCCCTCTTGATGGGAAGACAGTTTCCCCAGTTAAACCAATGGCTATCTCTCTCAGTTCTTTCAAGTCTTTAACTAGGGAGGCCTTCCCTGACCACTGTTTAAAATAGCAGCCCCTCCCCATGGCCAGATCTCCCAACCTCCGTACCTGCTGGACTTTTCTCAGTGCATATCCTCATCTGCTAATTCTGTACTTCCTTGCTACTCTTAGTGTTTGAGATTTTTGTTTTGTTCACTGCTGCTGTATCCCAGCATCTGCAGCAGGGCTAAAAGAGTAGAGCAAGAGGTCAAAAAATACGTTGAAATGGGGTGAAGAAAGTGAAGGCTGCCTCTGGAAGGGCAGGTTTGTTAGTGTGACCATGTAATTTACATATTAGCCAAATAGGATGCTCTAGGGAGTGAAGGGATGTGGTTATCAGTTATACTGGGCTGAAAGGACTACCCTGGGCAACATAGACGTTCTGGTCACTCTAAAGATAGATAAATTGGAGGGAAGGGTTTTTTAGAATGAGACATGTTTGTAGGAGGGAAAAAGGAGCCAACCAAGAAGACAGCTTTAGGGTAAGCTTCGGCAAAAGGGTAAGCTTTAGGGTAAGCTTCGACAAAAGTCCTCATTTTATCATGTGCATAAAATGTAATTTTCATAAATCATTTGAGACACCAGGAGGGAAAGTAGTTTGGAGTCAGAAAACCTGAGTTGGAGTTCTGTCAATGAAACTTGACCTTCCAGAGCCTTGGTATGGAGCTACCACATAAAAGTCAGTACTGAACTTTGAAGTAGCTCTTAAAGTAAGATGTAGGGACCATCCACAAGAAAATGAACAGATTTTCTCGGATCCCACCTTCAAACTGCCAAATCCAAGTGCATGGGAAGAGCCTCAGAATGAGCCTTTTATATCTTTAGAGATAACAGAAATTATTTCTTGAAGTTCTTGTGAGGATTAGGTAAGACCTGACATTTGGTTAGTGCTCAATAAATGTTGGCTGTTACTATTACAGGAATATTGTAAGGATCAACTGAGATAATAGTTGTGAACATTGTAAACTGAAATGATGGGGAGCCTGCTTCTCCCTCTACCTCTACCCCTGCTTGTTCTCACTCTCTCTCTCTGACAAATAAATAAATAAAATCTTAAAAAATAAAGTGCTAAAGAAAAAACCATAAACCAAAAATCCTGTATCTGGAAAATCACAAAAATAAGTTCCGTATGATTCCACTTATGTGAGGTACTTAGATTAGTCAAACTAGAGGCAGAGAATAGAATGGCAGAAATGGGGAGTTATCATTTAATGGATATAGAGTTTCAGTTTTGTAAGAAGGAAAGAATTTTGGAGATGAATGGTAGTGATGGTTGCACAGCAATATTGATGTACTTAATGTCACTGAACTGTGTGCTTTGAAGTGGTAATTAAGATGGTAGGTTTTATGTGGTTTTTTTTTTTTTAAACTTTATTCATTTGAGAGAGAAAGAGCACAAGCAGGGGGAGCGGAAGGCAGAGTGAGAAGCAGCCTCCCCACTGAGCAGGGAGACCGATGCAGGACTTGATCCCAGGACACTGAGATCATGACCTGAGCTGAAGGCAGTTGCCTAACCATCTGAGCCACCCAGGTGCCCCAATTTTATGTGTATTTTACCACATTAAAAAAATTGGGGAAAAAATGATGGGAAAGATATTGAATAAAGATGTAAGAAAGAAAGAGTACATTGGAAACAAAACATTTTAGGGTCTTGCAGTGATTGTCAGTTTTATAGAAAAAGAAGTTAGATGTCCAAGGAAGAAAAACTAGTAGAAACAACTGATACTTAAAGGCCATTTTATGAGGCTTTGTCATTTGTATAACGTCTTTTCCATTTTTGTAAAAATATCATATAACAAGGTTCATGTGCTTATTGGATAATTTTTGGAATGCATATTTAAATTAAAAACTTGGGGGCACCTGGGTGGCTCAGTCAGTTAAACGTCTGCCTTCAGCTGGGGTCGTGATCTCAGGGTCGTGGGATCGAGTCCCACATCAGGCTCCCTGCTCATCAGGGAGTCTGCTTCTCCCTCTCCCTCTGCCACTCCCCCTGCTGTGCTCTCTCGCTGTCTTTCTCTCACTCTATCTCTCAAATAAAGTCTTTTTTAAAAATAAATTAATTAAAAATTTTTAGGGACTCCTGGCTGGCTTAGTTGGTGGAGCATGTGACTCTTGATCTTGGGGTTGTGAGTTGAAGCCCCACATTGGGTGTAGAGATTATCAAAATAAATAAATAAATAAATAAATAAATAAATAAATAAATAAATAAATAATTTTTTTTTAAAGTGTAAACTTTAAAAAATGAGGTGACAGAATTTTACACCAACTCTGGTAAATATTTTAAAACATCTAATAATTCTTTTGTTAATTTGGATTGGTCATGCACAATCACTTTCACAAAAAAATAAAAATGTTCTACTTTAAGTCATAAGGTTTAAATGTACTCTAAAATTATATGACTGCCTTTGGAAAGATGACTCTTGACTTCCACTTGTGGTAATGTTGGTCCAACTCTTCTGCTGAAGACAGCTAAGAACATTAGACAAAATATTTTCTAAAATCTTTCTAAAAGCAACAAAACACTGAGGGGTTCCCAGGCTGGGTCCAGGAAGAGGATGGTAACGTAGAAAAGTGAGTCTGATGCTCAGGACTACTTTGTCCCTGGATATGTTTGCAAATCTGGAAGAGGCAACTCAAGAGGCTGAGTGCTGATCTGAAAATGTGTTTGCTGATCTGGAAGAGGCAGTTGTACAGGGCTGGAGGGAAAAATTTATGAAGTCCAGCCCCACCAACTGTGGGGACCCTTGTAAACTACGTTATGCTTTGAGTTGGGGACCTGGAATGGTTGTACTGTGGTAGCTAACTAACCAATCCTCACACAGATTGCAACCTGACTTGGAGTCACACAGGGAGCCAGAAATTTCCAGTCCTAAACTTGGATAAAAGTGATCGGAATAGCTAGTGCCCCCGGGCACACACCAAAGCAAATAATCCTTGGCCTTAAATGATTTCTACACATATTTTACAGAAGCCACATCTGGCACATATTCAAAGATAACAAGGTTTAAAAGGAGACAAGGAACCGTGATGAACAAGGTTGAAACAGACAATCAAAAAGGACCCACAGGAACCCCAGTTACCAAAGATAACAGACACAGAATGTGAAGCAATGATGTTTGCAATTATTTTTATGCAAAGAGAAACTTGAAAATTTTAGGTGTTATGAGCTGAATTGTATCACTCTCCCACCCAAATTCATATATTGAAATCCTAACCTCCAAAACCTCAGAATGTGACTGTTTGTACATAGGATATTTAAAGAGGTAATTAAAGGTTACATGAGGTCATTGAGGTAGGCCTTAATCCAATATGACTGGTGTCTACGAAAAGAGGAAATTAGGACATGGACAGACACACAGCTGAAGGACCATTGAAGACACCACAAGAAGACAGCCTTCTACAACTCAGGAGAGAAGCCTCAAAATGAAACTAATTCTGCTGACACCTAGATCTTGGACTTAGAGCCTTTAGGGATGTGAGGAAGTAAATTTCTGTTGTTTCAGCTATCCAGTCTGTGGTACTTTGTTATGGCAGCCCCAGCAAACTAATAAAGAAGCTATAATTGACCCAGAAGATTTTTTCAAATTAACCAGGTGGAAATCTGAGAACAGAAAAATACAATACCTCAAAGAAATCAATGGATATATTTGGAAGCTGATTAAACACAACTGAAGATAAAATTAGATAACTGGGAGATAGTTGAAGGAAACCACTTATAATGAAGTACAGAGAATTTAAAAATTGGAAAACAGAGAAGAATAGCTAAGAGAGACTATAGTACGAAAATCAAGCAGACTATAATTGGAGCCACAGAAGAAAGGAAAAAGAGGATTGAAGAGAGAATGGCTGAGACTTGCCCAGAATTGATTAGAGGGAAGGAGACACCAAAAGAAAGAGTCAGGAAGCCCAAAAACTTACATAAAAAATCCACCTCTAAACTATATCAATAATGGTACCACAATTTTTAAAAGACAAGAGAGGAGTTGGGGGGAAAAGATTACTTTGAAAGGAATGACATTAAAGCTGACATTTGATTTTGCAACAGAAAGAATGGTCGCCATAAAACTGTGGAATGATATCTTCAGTGATCTCAAAGAAAATAATTCCCAGCCTAGGATTCCTATACACAGTAGGATACAAAGGTGAAAAAGACATTTTGAGACCAAAATGGAGAGCATCGACAAGCAAGCAGCAGACTTGCACTAATGAGCAAAAGAAAATGATCCTATTGAAATATTAGGAGATACAAAAGCAATGAAAAGGGGGGCGCCTGGGTGGCTCAGTCGTTAAGCGTCTGCCTTCGGCTCAGGTCATGATCTCAGGGTCCTGGGATCGAGCCCCACATCGGGCTCCCCGCTCGGCGGGGAGCCTGCTTCTCTCTCTCTCCCACTCCCCCTACTTGTGTTCCCTCTCTCTCTGTGTCTCTCTCTGTCAAATAAATAAAATCTTTAAAAAAAAAAAAAAAGCAATGAGAAGGAAAGAACTAAGTCCCAAACAAAGGTTGCCTACTTCTGAGTTGAGTAGAAGGAAATGCTGCCGGCCACTAGCGGGAAGAAGCAAACCCTTTCAGCACCAGGATCTTGCACTGATACAAAACAGAAATTTGCTGCCTGGTGGGAGGGCAGGAAACTCACAAGGTTTAAAAGATCAGAGACTATGTGGGGAGGACAAAGCCCTACCACTGAGGCTCAGGTGCACAGGACCTGTCTACAACTAAGGCTGGAGTAGAAGAAAGGAGAAAAACTCTCCTGCCGCCAACATGAGCCTTGCATCCTAAACAATGGCAAGTTACTGCTGGGGAAAGGGCAAGAGTTTGGAGAGGGAGTCCCTCTGAGGTGCAGGCATGCAGGGAGTGTTGAATGCTGAGGTACACCCAAACTCCCTGGATTCCAGGTCTAGACTGAGCACAAGGTAGAAGCAGCCCACTATCAGAAATGAGGAGATGCTTCGATGTGCATATCAAAGGACACAGCAGAGGAAAGAATTCATGAGCTTGATGGCAGGTCAGTAGAAACCCAATTGAAACAGAAAAACATGGGAACAATAAAACAGAGCAGAATATTTAAGAGCTGTGCCGCAATATCAGGCATGTAATTGAAGTAGCAGATGAAGACAGGAAATATGGCAGAAGAAGCATTTGAAAAAAATAACAGCTAAAATTTTTCCAAAATCAATATAAGATAACAAACCACAGATCCAGGAAGTTCAGAACACCCCCAAGGAAAATAAACACACAGAAAGAAAAGAAGGAAAAAAAAACATACCCAGGCACTTCATATTCAAACTTCTGAAAACCAAAGATGGAGAAAATCTGGAAAACAACTGAGAGAAAACAAAGGAACAACAACAACAACAAAAAGAGTTAAGCAGGCTTTTTGTTTAAATTATTATGTAAGCTAGAAGACACCGGGATGATATCTATAACGTACTGAAAGGATGAGAGTCAACCCAGAATTCTATACCCAGCAAAAACATTTTTTAAAAATGATGGTGAAACAAAGAATTCTGCTTGGGTTCACCAAAGATGAGTCCAAAGCTTTCTCTCCACTGCCATATTGGGAGGCATCTGCATCTATGTTTGGCTGGGGTTTCAAGTGCCTTCTGAGAAAATCAGTGTCTCGGTGTTCTAGCTTTCACTTAGACTTTAAAAAACAACAACAAAAAAACCCTCTATCTTGAAATAATTTCAAACTTCAGAGAAAAGTTGCAAGCATGGTTCAAAGAACTCCAGTCTGCCCTTCACTTAGGTTGCCCGATTAATACATATATATTTTTGTCCGATTAATATTATACTGCAGATATTTGCCTTGTAACTCTTCATGTTTATCTATGCATATTTTTTTCTGATGCCTCATTACCCTCTTAGTACTTCAGTGTGTATTTCCTGAAATATAAGGACACTGTCCTACAAGACTACAGGAAACTATCAAATTCAGGAAATTAACTTTGAAGTGGTACTGCCCATCTAAACCATAGACACTATTCAATTGTCACTGGTTGTCCCAAGAACGTCTTTTATAGGTCCAGGATCCAATCAAGGATCACTCATGGCATTTAGCTGTAATATCTCTTCAATCTTGTCAGTCTTTTCTTGTCTTTCGTAATGTGGACAGTTTTGAAGAGTGCAGGCAGTTACTTTGTAGAATAACCTCCATTTGGATTTTTTTGTCTTGTCATAAGGCGTTTCAGTTTGTACACCTTTAGCAGGAATGTCGCAGAAATGATGCTGTGTTCTTTTCAGTGCATTATATCAAGGGACACACAATTTTGACTTGCCCTGATGCTGATGGTGTTAACTTTCGTCACTTGATTAAGATATGTCTGCAATGTTTCACCACTGTCAAGTTAAATATTTTATACTTACTAGTTAATAAATTATATTAGTTGCCATTTTACTGTAGAGCTTTTTTTCTCCCCCATCTATTTAATTTTTGTATCGTAGGGACTAACAGATTCTTATTTTTATTCACTGAATTAGAATCCATTACTATCATTATTTATTTTGATACTCAAATTGTCCCAGATAAAGCAAATGGGAATCTCTTTAATCTGGTTTCTGTATCCTTTAGATGTGTCTCCATTATTCCTCGAGCACTTTCTTACTTTCTGGAATATCAGGATGCTCCAGGCTTATTATTTCCTTACCCCAGCCCTCAGATCAGCCATTTCTCCACGGAGCCCTGGTACCTGTTAATGGAGAATGGTATTCAGAAATCAAGGTATCTTCTTGCCACTGGGTTATCATTGCTTCTAGGCTTTTCTAGGAGGTAGAACTCCTACATATATGGATGTATGTATATCACACACATGTACGTGCACATACACAACTATAGCTACTTCAGTATTCATCTAAATATATTAAAAGCCAGGTGTTCATCCACATACCTATAATTCCAATCCAACACCACAGGATTTATTTGAATCTTCTCCATTTCATCTTTGTAAATCTATCCTCTGGCAGTGGAAAGCCTGGCTCCCAGTATCTTTGATATTTTACTTATTTGTTCAATCCCCTTATATGTAACTCAGCTTTGATCCTGGCAGCCATGGACGACTCAGTTTTGTGGTCACCACGTGGGCCTCCGTGTGGATGAAAGGGAGTGCTTCTTGAGTGTTGACTTGGAGAGTCCATAGCATCGTGTCAGCCCTTTCCCTTGATGCCCTGTAAAGAATTCTTCGCCCTTTCCCCAACATTTTTAGTTGTTTTGAACAGGAGCATTGTCAAGAATAAAATTGCCTGTAATGTGCCCATAAATTGAGCCAAATATTATTTTTATGTGCTCTATGAGGAGAGAAAGTCAGGAAGGACTGCTTTGGGCATTGTCTTCATTTCCAGTTTTGCCTGGATCAGGTTTAGCCGTGGCCCCCTATAATCTTGCCAACTCTAGACGAAATCATACATTGAGCTGCTTTCATTGCATCCGGTATTCAGATGATGGAGGAAGACAACGCACCACACAGCTCTTCCCTCCCTAGCCTAGATCAGCGTTTCCCAAACTTGTGTGTGCTCCAGTCACCTGGAGAGCTCCTTAAAATGCCGAGCCTGTTACCTGGTGTGGGTTGGAGCCTGAGAGTCTGTGTTTCTACCAAGTTTCCAGGTAGCAGGAGTCTCTAGAGCGCTCATCACCTCTGTCTCAGTGGTCAGTGAGGGGTGGCTACATTGCAAAACTTACAGGCATTTTTAACTTTTTATTTTTTTCATTTGCAAACCTACACACAAACGAAGAGAACAGAGTGAACCCCTAAATATCACTGGCATTTACCAAACTTCCCTTGCCCCTGACCGTTTTGTTCTTAGAGCATTTTAAAGCAAATCCAGCCTTCTATCATTTCAGGGTGCACCTCTTAACAGATAGGGATTAAAAAAAAAAAACCCAAACAAACCACGGTGTCATTATCACACAGAATTAACAATACATACATACAACACAAAAGCATCACTCCTGGACACCATGTACTACTCAGTGCACATCCATATTCTCCGAGGCAGGCATTGGGTGGGTCCCCTGGTCGCCTCCTCCACGGCCCCAGGCTCACTCCCTGGGCTGAGCACCTTCTGTTGCTGTGCACCTTCTGTATGTATTGCTACCTCTATGCTATGCTTCTCGTCACTGGCTGAGAACACAGGCATTTTCCTCCCCAAACTGTATTTTTATGGGCTGCCAGTTTTATTCTTGGGAGAACTTTGTTAGTAAACATCAGCAAAAGCTTGAGGATCGTGCCCTTTGACCCCCTTGCTGGGTCTCTGCCCAGTCCTCTAGCCCCGCGGCTGGGGCAGTAAACAGCCGTGCAGTCAGGAGGCCTGGGAAGGTGGCCCTGCCGCACATTGGCAGCCCAGGTGACCTTGATGTGGACATTTGAAAACAGCTGCTTCAAGAGAGGCGTGGAGGATCAGGCTTCCGGAACCCCTGCAGCCTTGAACTCCTCTAGTTTCCCCCGGACATCTTCCCATGGCCTGCGGCCCACTGTGCTGTTAGCGTGTCCCGGGGCGACATGCGCTCGCCTGACTCTGCACTTCTCCAGTCCCGGGTTCGAGGCAGAAAGGGCATCCCTCCACGAAGGACCAGCGGGAAGCTTGTTCCTGTGGCTGTCAGACCCACCGCTGTCCCCGAAACTCACGGGGAGCAGCCAGCACATTCTATCCCCATGTTTTCCTACCAAGTCCCAAGCCTCTGGTGGACCCTGAACCTCAAGAGAATACACACGGTGTCCTGGCCAACCGCTTTGTGACCAGACTGCAAGGGCTGCCAAATCCCCAGCTTGGGACAGGAGGGAGGTGCTGGAGGTCCCGCAGAGGTCGAGCCTCTGGGCCCCACATCCCCGCCTGCTCAGCTGGTGCCCGTGACAGGAGCCCTCACCCAGACTCTCAATTTCCAGGTTCCAGATTTGGTGGTGTCAGTCAGGGCTCTTTTGGTTGTATGAGACCGAAGTCAAACTCAAAATTGTTTCAGCAAAAAAGGTGGATATGTATTGGGAGGATGTGGGAACCTCTCGGAGCAGCCTGGTCTCAGGAAAGGCAGACGGAGACAGGCCTTCCTGTCATCTTTCCTCTGCTCACCTCTTCACCAAGGTGCCTTTCTCCCTCCCAGAGGCCCGCAGAGTGGCAAGAAATGTGGCCCCAACGGCCCCGAGCTGTAGGCCTCACAGAGGCGCCCACACATCGCAGTCCCTCAGGAGGTGCCTGAGCTCAACGCCAGGCCCACCCCAGGCCAGTTCCGGCAGGATGTGGAGCCTGGGCACCAGCTCCCCGCATTATAGCTTCTGGCACCCAGAGAGACTCTTCTGTAGTCCTCACTCATAACTTGAGGGGCAAGACTCTGGTAAACCCACGTGGGGTCAGGCGCCCACCCCCGGAGCCAGGGGCTGGCCAGGCCACAGGAAACGGCCACTCCTGAGGCGCCCCGTGGACGTGCGGCCGCGGCCAGGCCGGGGCCCTGAGCCCATAGTCCCACAGCCGCTCCACCGCTCGCTCCTCTCCTCCCATCCCTGACCTCCGAGCGTGCATGACAGTCACCCTGTCTGACCTCACCTCCCTCGAGCCACGCTCAGGGGAGAAGGCCCAGCTACCTCCTTGGGATTCAGTGAGTTGGTGAGAGCTGTGGTCACCAGCAGGTGTTGGAGGAAGCCAGACAGAGCTGGCTGAGGAGGGCATGAGGAAGGCAGGGGGCAGTTATGGTCAGCTCTTTCCAGATGGGAGGCAGAGGGTAGCCAGTGGCCAGAGACTCGGGGCCAGGGAGGATGTTTGGGGCTGGCGAGGCCTGAGCATGAGCGGAGGTGCTGATCTGGGTTAATCTTCCCTATATCTCTCTGAGGATGTCTCCTCCTTCTACACTAAGGTAGTATCTATACTTCAAGACCAAAAGCCCCTCCAGCGTGGACCGCACCCTTCTGCCTGAGGCCACCCCTCTCTACTCTGGATCCAGGGCGGGGATGTAGGGGGACCTCGGCAGACTGGAGAGGAGGAGGGGCGGATGTGGAAGAAGGGGCAGCATTAGGGGGCTTGCAACCTTGCTCAGGACAGTCTTCGTGGCTGAAAGGCCCTAAGGTCCCTCTCCAGGTAGTGAGCTCCTCCAGTGTCCCCTCACCCCAGCTCTGAGGTAAGTGTCAGGCCAGGGAGGTTACTGGAGCCCCGATCGGCACCGGATGCGCCATGTAACCCACCCTGCAGGTCTGTCTCCCCGTCTTGCCGCCCAAAGACCCCAGGGACCAGCTCTGACCTCTCCGAGCCAAGACCCACCGTGGCCATGCCAGGGGCACATCAAATGACACCACAGCTGGAGCTGGATGTTCGCTTCTCTTTCCAAACAATACCAAACACACAGCGTAAGTGTGGCCGGGGGGACAGAGTCAGACTGGGGACCTGGACACTACACACCCAGGGGGCCCTTGGCGGAGGCGGACAACTTAACAACTGGTCTGAAAGTCAAAAGAGAGGAGAGCTGGTTAGTGGGGTGAGCAGCAGGGTGGGGCAGGGGCTGTGGGGTGCGGGCCCAGACGCAGGGCCTGACCAGCGCAGTCAGACCCGGGCACCCACGGCAGCCCTCCCTGGGGCCCACTCCTGGGGGCGGGCTGGCCGCGTGCTGGCCGAGCCATGCGTGGGGGTGTCCGCGGGGTGCTGGGCGTACTGGAAGAGCCTGAGACCTGAACTCAGGAACAGTGGGGCCAAGCCTCTTGGTGTCCCTGAACCTGTTTCCTCGTGTGTAAGGGGGACATTCATCATCCTGGCCCTGCCCCCTGCATGGGGTTGCTGTGAGGAGCCTGCCAGCCTGGGGACAGGAAAGGCTCTGGCCACCCCAGGGCATGGGGCACCAAGGGCCGTCTTTGTGGCTGTGTCCCCGGGGCCCAGCACAGAGCAGACACTCGTGTGCCCTGCAGGGAGTAAAAAAGCCACCCCGGGAAAGCACCGGCACCTGGATGGCAAACGTACTTGCTGGTGCCCGTGCGCTGTGCAGACGGGTCCACGCCAGCAGCGGGACAGGCGTGTGCACCTGTGGGCTGGGGCCTGCCTCTGGCCTCCCTCTGAGTGTCTGGGTCTGAGTCTCAGAGCGCAGGGTGGGTGCCTGTGTGGGGACAAGCTGCTCAGAGCCCTAACGGAGTTCGCGGGGCGCCCTCCTGGCCCTGCCCGGGGTGCTGCAGGGGCCGGCGGAGTCCGGGCTCAGACGTACTCTCGGGCGGCAGCCGAGGGGCCAGGCCGGTAAGGCTGCGGGCTGCTGTTGGATCTCTCAGGCTCCGGGCACGTGCAGCAGAGGAAGGAGCCCCCCAGCATGGCCAGGCCGGCGGACGTCCAGCCCACGAACAGGGCCGAGCCAAACTCGTACCTGCAAGGGGTAGGGAGGACAGCCTCAGGTGTGGCTGCAAGCCTGCCCTCCCCCAGGGATCCCCCCGTGGGGGCGGGGGGCGTGCAGGGGGTGGGGAGCTGAGACTGGGGGCCTCCCAAGCCTCCTCAGTCTCTCGGAGAAGTTCCGCTGCAGGCCCCTCGCTCCTCCCGACTTCCACGCAGCACATCACCCCCACCCAAGGGGACCCAGGCCCAGGGTGGGCCTGCTCCGCGCAGACTCTGGCCCCTTTCCTGCTCCGGCCAGGGGCGGGGGTGCGGGAGGGCCACCGAGTCCCGTGGGGAGGAGCAGGGCAATCCCTGCCATCTTTCTCTCAGTCCCCCTCCGGCGCCCGGAACCCCCAGCCTGGGCTTCCCGCGGTCCTCGGGGGCACAGCGGGCCCTCCACCTGGCGCTCCTGACTCCCCGCCTCGGGGCCACCGCCAAACTGCGCAGCCCCCACTCCCGCTCTGCGGCGCCCAGGGGCTCCCCGATTCCGTGCCTTTGCTGGAGGCGCCCCCTCCTGGAGCGTCCCCCCTTCTGCGCTTCCTCTGCTCCTCTGCCTTCAGGGCCCACTTGGGCCACCTCCTCCCAGGGGCTTTCCCTGACCCCTCCTGCTGTGCCTCCTGCTGACTCTTCCTGGGTGGCCTTCAGCTCCTGGCTTGCCTGGCTCCCTGCGGAGCGCCCCGAGGGCGGACAGCGCCGGATTCATCCGTGTCCCCCAGGCCCATCACGGGCCCGCGTACCAGCTGCCTCGGGGAGTGTTGGAAGGACAGGGAGGAGTGCCAGCCTGGCGTCTGTCTCTGAGTTGAGCTGCCTCTTGCTTGATCTTCGTGGCTAGAGCTCCGACCCCAGGGGACGAGTGCTGTGCCTGTGGTCTCCTTTTCTTCCCCCGCCCCACCTCTGCCTTCTCCAGCCGGCCCTCCTGACTGTGATAGCCTGGGTGCCTTTTCTCATTCTCCCTCCAGCCCAGGGCCCAAGGTCTGTTGGGATGTCTGGGGTTGAGACTGTCCCATTCTCTGCTCGGGCACAGCTGAGAGGCGGGGTGGAGCCAGGTGGGCCCAGGCTCTTCACAGAGCCCCGTATCCGGCCCTCACACCCTGGGCCTTCCTAGTCCTGGCCCTTCTAGCTCCTAAACATCTCTGAACCTACTCTGCACTGCGAGCCTCGGGCCCCAAGCCCTGCTCCAGACCTTTGCACCTTACCGGTCTTAGCCTCTCCCCACCATGCTGCATGCCACAGCCGGAAGGATTGTTGGCTGCCTTCCACCCCAGGATGGGGAACCAAATCTTCCCTCCAGCTGTAAGGCCCCCCCACATCTGCCTTACCGCTTGTCCAGTCTACATCTCCCAGCCCAATGCACCTGTCACCTTGGGCAGGAGTCACAACGAGGGCTTTATTGAGTGCTCTCCGGGGCCCCGGCATTGTGCTGAGCCCTCACAGCCACGTCAGCTGGGTCCTTGGGTCCCAGCTCCATCTGACCGGAACTCGCCCTTCACACAGCCAGCGCGCCCAGATCTGGGATTTCAACCCGGATCCAGGTTGCTGAGCTCCTGCGGTGTCCTCCACAGGACTCTGGCCCCTTCAGAGGGCTCAGCCACACCCTGCCTGGCCCCCCACTCCAGACAGCTTCACCGTGACAGCACCTGCGGCTCCCCCCATCCCGTTTCTTCCTCCACGTGTCCTACTGGACAAAGGCAGCGGAGCGGGAGGCCCAGCTCCCTGGTCCAAGCCATGCGCTGGCCCTCACCTGGCATTGACAGGTGTGCTGGGGTTGAAGAATTCCTGGGTCACTAGGGTGGCATACCACGAGACGGCTGTCAAAGTGCAGAGGCCTAAGGACAGAGGAGGGAGCGCTCAGCTCTACTCTGGCCCCCGGCTGGCCACCCAGAGCAGGGCCACCTGCCATGACCAAGATGGCAGACAGGGAGCCAGGGACACTGACCTGCCAGGAGGAAGAGGACACCCCCAGAGATGGCGATGCGGTCCTTGGCGATGGGGTTGCTGTCTCCAACCCGAGTGCACTTCATGCCGACCACACTGAGGACCATGGCCACAAAGCCCAGGAGCACGGCCACCACCATCAGGGCTCGCGCTGACTGGATGTGACCTGGGCAGAGCAGGGGGCACTGAGCAGGCTCTGGGAGAAGTGGGCAGGTGTGAGGAGCGCGGCAGGGAAGGGGTTGGGGCAGGGGCCGGAAGCTCCCCCTGGGCAGCCACCTGCAGCAGGTGTGAGGGGACAGTGAGGACAGGGTGTGGGGCTGAGCTTCACCTCTACCACCCGCTGTTCACTCCCCCTGCAGGTTCCTCCAGGTGGTGTGTGCGGTGCCAGGGTAGTTGGACTTCTCTCGTCCGCTGCTCTCTGGCGGTGGGACTCCCTTTGGGGCCCGGCCCACCCCTCCCAAGCAGCGGGCTCAGTTCCTCCCGGGGCCTTGCAGATTCAGCAGGAGGGAGTGAGGGTGTCTGAGGTCCATCCAGCTCAGCCCCAAGTTGGCTTTCAGGCAGGGACACCTTCCCCACCAGCCATTTTGGCTCCTGGTCACCTTCCCTCTGCCCTCTGAGTCACCCATGGCAGCCGTACACCTGTGCGGTCAGTCCTGGGCCGCGGGCACCTCGGGGGAGCTGGGTCGCTGAAGGAGACCAGATGACCCGCCTGGCCGGGTGTCGTGGGGGAGGGCCGTGTGACAGCTGCCCCGCTCAGGCCTGCGCCACCCTGGGCAGAGGCTGGGTGGGTTGGCCCTGAGTCGGGGACGGAGCTGCGGTGGTGCCTATTTACAAGCCAACTTGTCAAGTTCAAATGCACACGCCAGGAGGAGAGGGACCTACGTGCCCAAGCACCTGTGTGCACAGGCGTGTGTGTGTGTGTGTGTGTGCATTGGAACACCCAAACGGAGGCGTGCTTGTCTAGGTGGCAGGCCTGGCATGAAGGTGTGTGTGCACAGTGTGTCTGCTGCAGAGTATGGGGGGAGGTGGAGGGGAGCCTGAGGGCCAGGCACTCATCTATCTCATCGAACCCTCCACAGTCCTGTAAAGTCCTAGTGCTCCCCTCTACAGATGAGGACATTAGAGCACAGAGAGGGTTAGCGACTCCTTGAAGGTGACAGTGGCAGACCTGGGATCTGGACCCATGGCTGCCGGAGCCTGGAGCCCCTGCCCTCCACGGAGCACCAGGTGGGCCTGGATTTTCAAAAGCGCACGCGGGCAGGGGGCTGGAGAATGGAGCCCAGCGCAGGTCGCAGGCTGTGGGCAAGCTTGCTCTGGACCTCGCCTTCCCCCACATCCCACCTTCCCAACCCAGCTGGAGGGAGGCTTACCTTCCAGGGCGAGCAGTGAGTCATAGAGCTTGCACTGCACCTGCCCGGTGCTCTGGGAGGCGCAGGACATCCAGAGCCCTTCGTAGAGGCCCACGGCCGTGATGATGGCGTCGCCCGCGTAGGAGGACTGCTTCCACTGCGGGAGGGCTGTGCTGGCGATGATGCCCACCCAGCCACCGAGGGCCAGGAAGTAGCCCAGGAGCTGGAGGCCTGAGTTGGCCATGGCCCAGGGGAGGGGGCTGCAGGTTCCAGGGCTCAGGGCTGGGCCAGGGTCCCTGGGGGGGCTGGGGTCATGGCCAGGTGAGAGGAGCTGCTGGGTGGGTGGGGAGGGGGAGCAGCGCTGGCCAGAGGCTGAGAAGGAGAGGGGGCAGGCCCACAGCAGCAGCAGCAGCAGCAGCGGCTGCAGCGGCTCTGGGCTCTAGAATGCAGGGGGAGGCCCAGGGGCTGGAAAGGCCAGGGGCCCGCCCACAGCAGCCGCCTAAGCCAGGGCAGGGTCTCCAGCAGAGCTCCTGCCAGCCCCCTGGGGGCGGGGGGCGGGGCCATGGCCCAGGTGGGTGTCCTTGCCCCACCTCCCAGGGATAGAGAGGGGAGGGGCTGGGAGGAGTGACCCTGCTTGCCCTCAGGGCCTTCCTGCCAGGGAACCCCCTTTAGGAACCATGCAAGTGCCCTACAATTCTAATTCCTGCCCAAGCGCCAGCCCCGAGATGATGGATTTTGCTATTGCATGGCTGACCTGACCCTTGGGGTTTTCTGTCCTCTGACTGTAGGACAGAAAAGAAATGGAATTCTACTTTGCAGCAGGTAAGACTAAAGTTAGACATCAGGGAGAACTTTTTGGAGAGGGCTCTGAGGCCAGATGTGGAGAGACTGGGCTGGATGTTGGGGAGAGAGAGTCCCAGGTTCTGGGGGGCCATATGTATCAAAAGCAGGGGAGGCCAGGCCAGGGAATATGCACTGTGGGGTCTGTTTGAGATCTGAGGGGGGCAGAAGAAGGACCCTTCAAGGCTGGGCCAGACCTGGCTGCCAGCCAGCAAGGGGCCTGGCCAGGGAGGTGGGAGATAGCACTGACCTCCTGGCATCAGCCCGAAGGAAGGCAGACTGTTCAGCCCCGTTAATCCCCTTGCTGGCTGGCTTAGCAGCTCCTGCTGGGGCTGGAGGCACCGGGCCCTGGCGCCCAGCTCCAGAACAGCCTGACTGGGAGCCAGGAGCTGGGAGCCGTGGCCTCTGCACATTCCTAGGGTTCGGGCTGCCCCTCCTAGTGCCCCGCCTCCCCCTTCTCTCTCCCACCCCAGCTCAGCCCTCTGGAGCAGGGGAATATTTAACTCTCCTCCAGCTCATTAGCAATCCCCTCACGTTCAGTTTGGCCCCGTGGGCTCCACCGGGCGTGGGTGCAGGGGGAATGTCACAATCCTGCTCCTACTCGGGCCAGCCCCTGGCTGCCCCCTCCATCCCCAGTGGCCCACCTGCCTTTCCTGGACCGCACTGGGGGAAAGCAGGGTCTGGCTGCCGACCCCCCACCCTCACCCGTAGGCTTCCTCCCCCACAGCCCGGCCCCCCTCTGCAGGGACTTGTCCCCAGCCTGCTCCCTCGCATTCTTCACGTGGCTATGCAAACGAGGGGGTGCCAGGCACTGCGCAGACAAGGGCTGCCCTGTGCCCGCCCGGGGCGTGGGCCCCTGGTATGGCCTACAGCTCCAGTGGCTGGGGCAGGGCTGGGCGCTGTTTGGCCTGCAGTTCCGCATGCGGGGCAGACACTGGGTCCCCTGTGCGCTGGGAAGGCCAGAGCCACGTAGATCCACAGACGCATAGACCTGCTTCCTGGGACGGCCCGACGGCCCGAGGGTCCCCCAATTCAAAAGGGGCCTAGAACAGTTGAGAAGTCA
This sequence comes from Leptonychotes weddellii, assembly GCF_054177405.1. Lineage (NCBI taxonomy): Eukaryota > Metazoa > Chordata > Mammalia > Carnivora > Phocidae > Leptonychotes > Leptonychotes weddellii. The sequence continues at coordinate 30,582,838 of NC_138372.1, forward strand.
GTCCTGCGTTGGGATCCCTCTTCTATCACAGGCAGTTTGGAGACTGTACGATCAGGGGAAACAGAGGACATGGCTGGGGCCCAGAGCGGAGACTCCCGGGCACGCAGTGAGCACCCTTTCTGTGCACGAACTGTCTGGTCCTCAAGGCAGCTGTTGGCGCTGGGCAGGCCGGGAGGTAACCTCCCCGGGCCGAGCACGCAGCAGACCTGTCCGCCAGCGCCACGCTCATCCCACGTTCATCCCACACCCTGATTTCTGAGGAGGACCCTGATGAATGAGGGCACTGAGAACCAAAGAGGGGAAGTGAGACACTTAAGGTCACACAGCTGCCCCCAGAAGTGAAGTCTGGGGGCGTGAGGCCTTAGAGATGTGGGGATGCCTGCACACCCCTCCGTCCAGGGCATCCCTCCCTCGCACTGGGCTCCAGAGCTACTTTGTGGTCCAGACTGAGGCTCACGTCCCCTCTGAAGCTCTTCTGGGCAACCCTCCTCTTTGCTATTTGAGGTTTCCAGGCTGTCAGAATATCCTCTCCTACCCTAAGGG
>NC_138372.1:30583880-30613075 GCF_054177405.1 Leptonychotes weddellii
ATATTATGCAGCCATCAAAAGGAATGAGATCTTGCCATTTACAACGACGTGGATGGAACAAATGGTGTTGGGAAAATTCGTTATGCTTAGCGAAATAAGTCAATCAGAGAAAGACATGTATCATATGACCTCACTGATATGAGGAATTCTTAATCTCAGGAAACAAACTGAGGGTTGCTGGAGTGGTGGGGTGGGAGGGATGGGGTGGCTGGGAGATAGACGTTGGGGAGGGTATGTGCTATGGTGAGTGCTGTGAATCGTGCAAGACTGTTGAATCACAGATCTGTACCTCTGAAACATAATACAATATATTTAAAAAAAAAAAAAAAAAGATAGCAGGAGGGGAAGAATGAAGGGGGGGGAATCGGAGGGGGAGACAACCCATGAGAAACGATGGACTCTGAAAAACAAACAGGGTTCTAGAGGGGAGTGGGGTGGGAGGATGGGTTAGCCTGGTGATGGGTATTAAAGAGGGCACGTTCTGCATGGAGCACTGGGTGCTATACACAAACAATGAATCATGGAACACTACATCAAAAACTAATGATGTAATGTATGGTGATTAACATAACAATAAAAATTTTTTAAAAAAGGAAAGGGAAGAAATTTGTGGCAAGGAAATGAACCCAATGTTTTCACCTCCTACCCTGATGAGAATTGATTTCTTTGCCTTCTCTAGGAATGGGGGACAGGTTGTCCACATGACTTCCTTGGTGCCTACAAGCTACAGCATGACTTGTCCTGGACTCCATATGAGGACATTGAGAAGCACGATGCCCAAATCCACATAGTGAACAAGTTGCTAAGCCAGCCTGCGGCCCTGCTTCCAAGCACTGAACCCACCTTCCAGGGACTGACTGAGAGTGGACACTCATAAATAGCTCTCACAGCAAGGACCTGTCACCTCTTTGTTGCCCTCATTCTCTGCCTTGATGGGAGGTGGCATGAGAATTGAGGTATTGTGGATGAATCATGAACTTCTTGAATAAAGACCCTGTGTGGGGTGCCTGGGTGGCTCAGTTGGTTAAACAGTTAAGTGTCTGCCTTTAGCTTAGGTCATGATCCTGGGGTCCTGGGGTGGAGCCCCATGTTGGGCTCCCTGCTCAGTGGAGAGCCTGCTTCTCCCACCGCCCCTCCCCCTACTCATGCACGCTCACGCGCACGCACTCTCTCTCACCCTCTCACCTCTCCTCTCTCTCAAATAAAATCTTTAAAAAAAGAGAGAAAAGAGACCCTGTGTGAATATAAATGCTGTTGTTATTACTTTTAGTTAGGATAGTAATGAATCCTGTCAGTCCCTTGGGATCCTCTCTGGGTCACAGGTACACAGCCAGTGACTTTCAGAGTATTGGCCAGTGTACTTTCCTTCTCCTTTATCTCCATCTGTTCTCCCACAAGGCAGAGAATTAAAGAAAGAAGAGTTTCTTTTTCCCACATAAAGGTTGGCGAGGCATATTCCAGGGAGGACTGTTTTTGGTCTTTTTGTACCTGGAAGTGTTTGAGATTGGGTTGAGGTTGAACATAGAGGGGAGAAAATAGGCAAACCATAAGAGAGACTCTTAACTGTAGAGAACAAACTGCGGGTTGCTGGAGGGAGGTGGGGGGGGTGGGCTAGATGGGGGATGGGGATTAAGGAGTGCACCTGTTGTGATGAGCACTGTGTTGCACATAAGTGATAAATCACTAAATTCTACTCCTGAAACCAATATTGCACTATATGTTAACTAGAAGTTAAATAAAAACTTGAAACTAAAAAAAAAAAAAAAAAAGATTGGGTTGAGGCTAGTTAGCAGGTAGTGCAGTTCCAGCACAGGACGGCGCTAGAATCTAACGGGGTCACCCAGGGGATACTTGGTCACTCATTTCACAGGGGGATGCTCTGTGGAGTCAGCTGCAAAAGCCTCTGGCGGGGTTGGCCTTGGGGATACACATACGCACACCCACACACACATTAGTGGTACAGTAGTTGATTCTGACCACAGAGTTTCCAAGGTTTTCACAAGCTTCTGACCTGCATGCTTGTGACACATTTTGAGCAGGTGCTTATTAGTCGTCTGTGGCTGCATGCATGACCAGAAATGTGGTGGTTTAAAACAATGCACGTTTGTGATTTCATAGTTTCTCTGGGTCAGGAGTTGAGGCACACTTCCCTGGGCCCTCTGCTTCAAGGTTTTTACAGGCCCCAATCCAATGATTTGCCAGGGCTGGGTTCTCATCTGAAGGCTGGAGAAGGATCTGTTTCCAAGCTCACTTAAGTTGTTGGCAGAATTTCAGTTCCTCAAGGGTGTTGGACTGAGGTTGTTGATTCTGTTACTAACAGACTATTCACCAAAAACTGACTTCAGTTCCTTGCTACATTGGTCTCCCCGACATGGCAATTTGATGAAAGCCAACAAGGACGAGTCCGCTGGGAGGACGAAGTTCCGGTCTTGTGTAGTCTTCCTCACCGGAGTGACATCTCTTTTTGCTGTGTTCTGTCAGAAGCAAGTCAGAGGCAAGCCTACACTCGAAGGAGGGAATTACACAAGGGCACGAATACCAGAAGGCAGAAATCATGGAGCAGATCTTGGAATCCCTGCCACAGTGCTCAGTTGAGAGGGAGAAAAGAAGGTCCTGGGTAAAAGAGGCAGTATTACCACGCAGGTAAGCATGGTAGTGTTCAAGTCACAGATCGGGACTCGACTCTCAGCTCTGACAAAATAACCTCCCCAGCTGGCATCCCCGCTTCCTCCTGGATCCCTTCTCCAATCCATTCTGCATATAGTCATCAGCTGGAGCTTTTTATTTTATTCTTATTTTATTTTTTTAAAGATTTTATTTATTCATTTGACAGAGCACAAGCAGGGCGAGTGGCAGGCAGAGGGAGAGGGAGAAGCAGGCTCCGCCCTGAGCAGGGAGCCCCAGGCGGGACTCGATCCCAGGACCCCGGGATCACAAACTGAGCTGAAGGCAGTCGCCCAACCAACTGAGCCACCCGGCACCCCAGCTTGATCTTTTTAAAATACAAATCCCCCTCACTTGGCATTTCCTAACCACGGGAGCAACAAAAAAAAAAAAAGAAAAAAAGAACGGTTCAAAAAAAAGTTCCTGCTGTTCAATAAGGTGCGCTTCCCGCACTGCCCACCAGGTGGTGCCATTGCTCTTTGCGGCCTCAGCCAATTACGAAGCTTGGGGGAAAGTCTGTGGCAATGCGGTGATTTTGGAGGTAGCATCTCAGAGTGGGGAACTAGGACCCACTGGTTATAGACAGTAACCATTTTCCATTCACCCATCCATCTACCCATTCAACCATTTTATAAGTATTAAGTGCCTTCTAGGTTCCAGGTTCTGGAGAATAACACAGCTGAGTAAAAAGGCACCTGTGTCCAGGGAGCGGTCAGTCTAGTGGGGGAGAAACCAAGTCAACAATTACAATGTGGTATAAAAAAGGCTATGGTAGTGGTATGCATGGGGTCTGGAGCACCATGGAAGGCTACCTAACTCAGACTGGAGAATTTGGGAAGACTTCTTGGAAGATCAGACACCCACGTAGGTGTTGAAAAAGAAACAAGAGTTAGAGCTTGTTTGGAGACTCCAACTGTCCTCTATAGGAAAATTGTCTTTGGAGTTTGGAGTAGGGTTCATTTTTGGATGGAATTTATTTGTGAGTGAAGAAAGGGATATCCATTTAACAAGCTGTATTAACCAAACCAGTCCCAGCAGGCAGGAGGGCTGGAGTGAGGTATGCCCTGGCTAAAGAACTCTTACTTCTAATAGCTAGGAGGTAAGCAGATGAAGAATGGGAGGAAAAGCGATTCCAGACTAGAAGCAATATAACATCTGGGGAATTGCAGCCAATTTAAAGTGAAGAATGTGGGCCAGGGGCTATGGGAGAAGACTTAATTGAAAGATTTGGGGTGGGAGTTGGTAATATTGGCCTTGTATAAACCTCTTTTGGCATCAGAGGACAAGTGGAGGGAAGATGATCGAGTAGGAGCTTCCATCCCTAGTCTAGGCAAGCGATGATGAGGTCTGAGCTAAGGTAGCAGTGATGGAATGAGAGGTACAACCTCATCAATTGTAAGATGTACTCTTCTTCCCCCACATTTTAATATCTCTGGAACTTGGATGCTTCTAAAAGTCAGTGGCACGTCACAGTTTAAGTGGCAGCATTTTTTCCTTTCTTAGAACTATATAACATAATGGTGTGTCTTACGTGTCTTATAACGGTTGGTATCTTGGATTTGATGAAGTATGGCATTTTGAAGCTACAATAGAGTGCATCTTGTTAACTAATAAGATGGCAGGGGTTGAGTGAGAAGACAGACTCTCAGATAATGCTTGGATTTCTGGCTTGAATGCTGATACGGATGGTGGGGATCCACTCAGCAAAATATGGAAGGGGGAGACATCCCTGGTATTTCCCAGAAGGATGAGCAATCTATATTTTCTTTATTAGCCCACCATGCCAGCCCTGTCCAGGTTCACTGGGTGTGAGTAGCAGCTGAGCGCACCTCCCTTTCTCCATGCTAGCTGTCTGGAAGGAGGGTCTGCTGTGTCCTTACCTTCTCAAGTTATCTGTCAGTCCACAGGCATTGAGAGTATGGGTGGTGTAGATACAAAGATGATAAATAGTGCTTAGTGAGCGTTTATTCTGCCAAGCATATCCATTATCTGATTTAATTTTCACATAACCATCTATGAGGTATATAGTATCTCTGTTTTATTTTTTTAAAAGATTTTATTTATTTATTAGAGCGCGAGAGCGAGAGAACAAGCACAAGCCGGGGCTAAGGGTAGAAGGAGAGGGAGAAGTGGACTCCCAACAGAGCAGGGAGCCTGACATGGGGCTCGATCCCAGGACCCTGGGATCACGACCTGAGCCAGAGACAGATGCTTAACCGACTGAGCCACCCAGGCACCAACAGTATCTCTGTTTTAGAAAGCAGGAACCCAAAGATTAAGCAACAGGCCCATGGTTATATAGATCAAACAGTCCTGTTTGATTCGAGTCTAACCATAACCAGTCCTAGGGGATCCCAACATAGAGGTGTAAGGAAGTTAAAAGTGACAGAGGTAGATGTGCTTATGGGATGCTATTGGAGTCGTTCACTTGGGTGTGTAGTGATGAGCATGGAGGGGATGTATATCAAGGCCCAGAGAAGATAAGTAACTTACCTAAGGTCACAACTCCTAAGCAGTGGAGCCCGTGTTTCCGGCACTAAAGCCTGTGAAAAACCCTCATGCACAAGATAGGGTTCATCCCCATAAGGAGCCGCAGCTTGGGAGGAAGGAGCTACTAAGTGCCTGGAGTAATTATTTCTAAAGAAGCTTTTGATTCCATGGACCACCCTTTACTTGAAAGCTTTTTTCTTCATTTTGATGTGGGATATTAGCATCTCTTGCTTTTTTTCCTACTTTGCTGACTACACCTTTTCTGTCTCCTGACACCTGGCTTTTGGATTGCTCTGTGGCCTATCCCTTAGCCTTCTTCTCTTTCTCTCTGCTAGGTGATCTAATCCATCCCCAGGGTTCACATACCACTCCTATGCTGCTGGCTCACTAGCTTGCCTCCAGGCCTGATCTCTCCCCAGCTTCATGCAGGCTTGTTTATCAACAGCCTCACTTGACGTCATTACAACCCTAACGTGTCCAAACCGAAGCCTTGAATTCTGCCCCAGACGTGTTTCATCACCAGCCCTGTACTGCCATCAACACCTAGCTCCCTCTGTTTTTTGAGGCCAGAAGTCGAAGTCATCCTCGATTCTGCTTGTTCTTCCCACACCAGTCAGCAAGTCTTCTCAGCTGTCTTCAAAATATATCCCAAATCTGACAGCTTCTCACCGCCTCCACCCCGACCCCTCGGGCCAGACCACCGCTGTCTCTGGCCTGGACTAGTGCAGCGGCCTCCCAGCTCACCTCCCTGCCCCCGTTCTCACCCTGCTTCAGTCTAGCCCCACAGAGACTGGGAGCATTGTCCTTCACAAAGAGAATTCGGGTCATAACCCCGCTCCATAAAAATGACCCAAGAATTTCTCATTACACTTAGAATAGAATCCAAGCCTCTTGCCAAGGTTCTATGTGATCCACCGTTCTCTGTACTCGCCCTGTTCCCAATGACCTTGTCCGTTTAACAAATCAAGCTCATTTCTGCTTCGGAGGCTCTCCATTTGCTGTTCCTGCCTAGAACACTGCCCCCAAGATCGTTGCCTGGTTTGTGGCTTCTCATCTTTTAGGTCGCTGCTCGCATATCACTTCACTGACGACCCTGTCAGAAATCCCAACTCCTCTCACGTCCAAGTGACGGCTCACCCTGCTTTGTTTTCCATCACCCTTTTCACGAGCAGACCTTATTTGTTGCCTTTCCCCCACACTTGAGTGTAAGTTCTGCGAGGACAGAAACAGTGTCCGTCTTGTCTCCTGCTCTATTCCTGGCACCTGAACCAGTGCCTGGCGCATAATAAATGCTCTAAGAATGTATGAATGGATGGACATCTATGTCTATGTACTTATATCCTGGAAGGGATCTAAGTCAGTGGCATTAATGGAAATATCGTGTGAGCCACACGTATGACTTGAAAATTTTTAGTAGCTACCTTAAAAAATACAAACAGGTGAACTTAATAATATATTTTATCTCACCCGGTATAGCCTAAATGTTAACATTTCAGCAGATAATACTAAACAACTATTAGTGTGTTATTTTATATGTATATTTGAACTAAGTATTCAAACTCTGGTGTTCACTTTGCACCTACAGCACATCTCAGTTCAGACTAGCCACACTCCAGGTGCTTCAGGGCCATGCGTGGCTAGTGGCTACCGTATTAGCACAAGTGTAGACAGTCTAACTGTACTGTTCTCGTTCTCTACTTCCTTGTGAGATCCAGAATAGGAGGAAGCTAGAAACTTCTGACGGATGGGGACACGTGTCTTTTGTAGCTACCCCTGCTTCCTCTCCCTCTTCAGAAGGAATCCTTGGGGATGTCCAGGCTAACAGAGGCATGATCGTGTCCTTAGAATAATAATAATGATGATAATGATTGAGCTTCTACTCTGTGCTGAGCACATCGTTTAGTTCACTCAACAATCCCATCTTACAGATTAGGAAATAGGTTCAGGAAAGCAAAGTAACCCGTTCAGATTTCCACATCTGGTAGTGTAGAGCTGCAGCATGAGTCTGGTCAAGAGTTAAAGCCAGCAGTAGAATTAGTATGCCGTAGTTTTTAATCTGCCATGAATGGTCCATGTGGCATGGACAAATTAAGGTAAAGACAAAGGATAGAAGGAAGCTGACCTGACTCCTGGACTTGTTGCCTCCAACCTCGTTTTCTCTTTTAGTTTCTCAGACACCTTAGGTCTGACTTTAGTGTTGGACTGTGTTTAGGTCTCAGCTCCATCAATTATGAAAATCAACAAATCCTCCATTTCCTCTTCTGGAGAATAGGAATGCCAATACTAATGTCGAGGGCATTTGAGAACGTCCAGTAAGATGATGATGATGATGTCCGTAAAGCACCGAGCACAGTGCAGGTGGCTAGTTGCCACTCAGGGCTCGCTCCTCTTTCCCCTACTGGTTCCTAACAGAAGCAAAGTGTCACCTGACCACCCAACTCCACCCCTTCTCTTGCGTATTCTCCTGTGGGGTCCACTGTAACTCGGCATTAGGGCAGGTGGGAGGATGTGGGGCAGGTATCAGAACTTGTGTCCGGGAATCTACCCAATACTAACAAGCTTCTTTCTTTCTGTAGCACACTATTCATCCGGCTGCCACATTGAGACCCTCAGAGAGGCTCTTACCTTCTCCCTCTCATTTCTCTCCCACACCCTTGGGATGCTTTTCACAATGGCTCCTAGTCTGGCTCCTTCCTCCCATTCCCTTCTGTTGCCATCCAGCAATATGTCCCTGCTCCGGCCTGCCTCATCTCTCCTGCAGTATTACAGAGCCTTCTTCCACACTAGCTGCCAGAATCGTCTTTCTAAACCAAACTGACCATGTCACTTCTCTGCTTTAAACTATTTTCAGGACTGAGTGTAAATTACTCGCTTTGTCATTCACCCGACAAATACTGGGGTGGGATGGGGGGGACTTACCATATGCCTAAGCAGTTCTTATAGGTGCAAAGATACAGCAGTGAACCAAACAGCAAAAGCCCTGACCTGGGGGCCCTTCACAGTCTGGACCCCAGCCATCCTTTACAGCCCCATCTTCCCCAAAGCGCTTGCAGCCCACCTCCCACACGCCCTGCACTCTGGTCTCTTCACCCCCCCCCCGCCCCCAGCCTTCCCTTGCTGGCCACGATGGAGAGAGACCAGTCCCCTCCTCCCAGACCCCTCCATTCCCCAAGGCGCCCCCAGGGTGGCCTAGGCTCCTTTGTAAATTGAAGTCCCCCTTTCTGCCAACTAGAGCTCCCCCCACAGCCCCTCCCCTGCCTCTCAGGGATTGTGAGCTAAGAGCCAGGGGTGAGAGGCTTGGGACCCGTGCGGCTCCCCCAGGCCCCGGCTGGCCTGCTCCACCACACAGGAAGCGGGTTAAGAGTGCTGCCCTCACCCCACCCAGGAATGTCTGGCCCCCAGGTAGGCATCCGAGGCAGCGCATGCCCCTCCCCAGAGTGCTTCCCTCCCCAGAGTGCTGTCAGCGACCAGCCCCCCCGCCCCGCGGGGGGCGGTGGAGCGGTCCTGGAGGCCAGCCTGGCTCCCTCTCTTCCACCTCTGGGCGCGGGGCGGTGTCAGGGCGGGTGCGGAAGCCCCGCGGGGCCGGGACGCCGGCGGGGAGGGGGCGGGGCTGTCTGTGGCGGGAGTGGCCCGCGGGGCTGGGCGTGGGGGCGTCTCTAACTGCCGTGGCTGCGCCGGGTGTCCCAGCGGCGGCGGGAGCCCCCCCACCCCGCCCCAGGAGCGCATGCCCGCTCTAGTTTGCGACCAGCCCCTGTGCAGCATGACTTTTGCCACACTGCCTGCATTTCCCTACCCGGATCCGCCTCCCCTGCCAGACTCCTTGCCTCTTGAGGATGCAGCCTAGCTCTTGTTCTCTCTGCCCCCAGAACGCAGTCCCGGCGCGGAGCAGGCATCAACACATGCATTTAAAAATGAGTAAATGGAAGATCCTAAGCGTTGGGTAGATGCTGGGTGTGCTGAGGGTCTGGATTGTTGACAGTTCATCTGAGAAGGCTTCTTGGAGGACGGACTGAACAGGCTCTGGCAGGGGAGAGATGTGACTTGGTGCAGTGAGAGGATCTTGGGGAAGCACCAGAGTGACATCCTCTACTAACTTAACAATCATCAAACAACTTCTATTGTCAGGCCTCGTGCTGGGCACAGGGGACCACAGCCTGCGCTCAAGTTGCTTCCCCTGTAGTAGAGGAGGAAGACAGGATAGGCCGTGCCAATGCAGAGTGCCCGGTGTCACATGGTGAGCACACGGAGATGCAGCAGTGTAGAGGGGCACCTGGCTGGGGTTGGGGGGGTCAGGCTTCCCTGAGAGCAGAGGGAGAGCCAGCTTCATTGTAAGGGCTGGTACACCAAAGGAAGGAGATGGACTCCATCCTGGGTGCCTGGGAAGCCATGGACAGCTTGCACAAAATGGGGTAGTGACATGATCTAGTCCTGCAGGCCACTGCCCAGCAACGCCTCGCCTCGGACCCCCTCACCCCGAGAAGCCTTCTCTAAGCCCCCTGTCAGGCTGGGCCCCTCTTCTATGTTCCCCTGGCAGCCTGGTCACCTCCCCTTTTCTGTGCACAGTTAAATACCTCTGCTCTACTGAGCTCCCTGACACATGAGACCAGGTCTTAATCTTCTCCGTGTGCCAAGCACCAGGCAGTGAATCTTGCTCATGACCAAATGTTTGCTGAATGAATGGATTGCTCCTTTTTTCTCTGGATTTCTAGAGCCCTTACTCTGAGGTCCACATTCTTTCACACCCGGGACCCGTGCTGTATGCTGACAATGTCATTTAATTGGGAAAGAGGAGGCCCAATTCAAATCCTGGCTCCATCATTCACTGGGACAAGTCGCTTGACTATCTTGAAAACTCAGTTTCCTCACCTGTAAGATGAAGAGTCCGGGAATCTCCACATGCATGAGTGTTGTTTCCTTGGGTAGACTGGACATTCCATGAAGGTTTTCCCCAGCACCTAGCTTAGTCTGAGCTTAGGGAGAATACAATGCTCAGGCCTGTTGGTTGGTAGACAGCAGAGTGCAGAGTAAGGGGAAAGAACATTTAAGGTGACGTTGTAAGTCCTGATCTGCCACTTCTGGTGTGATTTTGAGCAAGGCTCTTCCCCTCTCTGCGTCTTCTTTGCCTTACCCTGCGAGTAGGGGTAGTAACCCTCATCTGGCCGACCTCACGGGGCCAATGGAAACCACAGATGTGAAAGTGCTTCCTGAATGAAAGGGATGATATAGTAGATAATTGACCGTTAATTTAAAAAATAACTGAAGTAGTGCAGATGAGGTGTGTCTGGTGATTGGTAGAAATGCCCCAGGTATGTGCTGACTACCTCTGAGGGGCAGAGATGCTGGTGTGCTGCTCTCCAGGCAGGGGTGGGCTGGGCTGGGCACAGAGGTGTTTGGTCTTGCTGGAGTCAGCCTTGAGGCCCAGGAGAGCCTGGGAGGGGGGACTCCTGGGGAGGAAGTAGGCAGCCAGCCCTTGGCTCCCCTCCCCTCTCCGATTTCTCAGCCAGCATTCTTCTTGTCTTAGGTTTGGAGGGGCCCTGACGTCTGAGAGGGTCTCAGGAGTCCTGATGGCCTTGGTGAATGAGACTGGCCTGGGGGAGGAGTGAACCCCATGAACCCTGCCCAGTTCCAAACTCCAAGCCCAGCCCCTCCCAGCCTCTGATATCTTGGTGGACGGGTTTATGGGAAAGGACCATAATTTGTCTTAACTCTGGCCCAGACCAGAGGGGCCTGGGGCTAGACACTGGCTGCAAGGAGGAAGAGGCTCAGCTTCCTCCCCTCTCAAATGAGGATTAAATGAGGAAGTGGCCATGAAAACACCTTGGAACTTGTGTATTTCATTCAGGGGCAGGATTCTTGTTTGTGGGTAGCATGCTTGCAGCAACCAGCGGGGCTTCCCTGTTCCAGAAAGCCCTGGGGCTCTTCCTCCAAAAGAGACTTCATGTCACAAGCAGTCTATTGTACGGAGTGCATGTTTGGTCTTAGAGGAAGAGCAGAGCCCGCCAGGCTGTGAAAACGGGCTGGGCCAACCCATTGCCCATAGCCCGGAGGGGCTGGGAGGCGTGAGGAGCCCCCGGGGCAGGGCTGCTACCACAGGGGGAGGCTGATGCTGCCCTGCAGGGCTGGCCAACTGAGCTCCTCCTCGGTCTCCTACCCCACAAACCTCCTCCTGCCCAGAGCTGGGCCCCCAGCCAAGGAAGCACCAGATTGAGAACCTGGCAGCGGGATTACCTTCTACTCACCTAGCACGTCACTTTGAGCCAATGTCCCAGTTCTCTGAACCTCAGTTTTCTCATTCATAAAATCATGATAGCACCATCTTCTGAGGTCGTCAGGATCAGGAGCGAGAACATAGTGGAAGGTGCTTGTGAACTATTCCGTGCTGTCCGTGTTCATTTCTTGTGTCTCAGCTCTTCCCCTGTGGGAGCTGGGCCTGCTGTTCTGGTTGGGGCCCGTCAGAACCAGGACCTTGGGGCACTCCAGCGGCAGCCCTGTCCTGAGGGAGTGAGTATGGCTTGTGGAACAAAGGAGGCTGACTCCATGGCGGTCTCTTCTGTGCTTTCTACCCCTCAGGGAGCCTCTCACCCCCTGGGCTATTCCTGGGGGGTGGGGGGTTACCCCTTCCCAGAGTTCTTTTTTATTCCTCTGGGGCTCACCTCACGGGAATAAAAAAGTATTAAAAGTAACTTTGTAATTGTTTTTTTTTTTTTTTAAGATTTTATTTATTTATTTGACAGAGAGAGACACAGCGAGAGAGGGAACACAAGCAGGGGGAGTGGGAGAGGGAGAAGCAGGCTTCCCGCCGAGCAGGGAGCCCAATGTGGGACTCGATCCCAGGACCCTGGGATCATGACCTGAGCTGAAGGCAGACGCTTAATGACTGAACCACCCAGGTGCCCCAAAGAATTTTTTTTTCTCCTTTTCTATTTTTTTTAAAGATTATTTATTTGACAGAGAGAGACACAGCGAGAGCAGGAACACAAGCAGGGGGAGCGGGAGAGGGAGAAGCAGGCTTTCCACTGTGCAGGGAGCCCAATGCGGGGCTCGATCCCAGGACCCTGAGATCATGACCTGAGCCTAAGGCAGACGCTTAACAACTGAGCCACCCAGGCGCCCCGTAACTTCGTAATTGTTTTAACAAGGGCTTACCTATGACAAAAGGCTCATCTCTCCGATGGGGGAAGGGTCCATACCCCTTGTCCCCTGCGCCATGGGGGTACCAGAAGAGTCACCACATGGGCTGGAGGGAGGCCCGCACTATGGCAAGGGGTACAGTCAATTGGTTGTGCGGCCTCACTTGCTTTGCTGTTGTGCTTCCCCAAGACGCTCATCCTCAGCACCTTTGTCTTTGCCTCCTGGTCTCCTCCATCTGCCTCCTGTCTCTCTTATTCCAGACAGTGAAACAGTGTTGGGAGGGTGCAGTCCTGGGATGAGGTCCGGCGAACAGGAACTGCCTGGTCCCTGGGAGCCTCTTTTGGGACTCTTTGACGTTGGGAACCCTTACCCCTCTCCCCTGAGCCCCAGATCATTGCACCAGTTTCTTCCTGACCAACAACCAGAGCTGTCCCCAGATGAACGAATTTTCCTGGAAGGATGTTACCAATGCCTTGTCCCTGGCCAACCTGATCCTGGGGCTCTTCTCCATCTTCTGCAGCTTCTGCAAGTAGGTCTGGGGCCCAGCAAGCTCCTAGCCAAGAGCTGGAGTCAGTGGCATGAGGGAAGGAGTGGGGAGCCTAGCGAGCCAGGCACTGAGGCACAGGATCAACCAGGGGCAGGAGAAGGTGTAGTGGGTTGGGAGTCAAGGGGCCAAGATCTTAGCCTCAGTTCTACCACCAACCTGACATGTGACTTTGGCTAGGTTATATCCCTGAGCCTTGGTTTCCCCATCTCTAAAACAAGGAGCTTGCACTGTGATCTCTATAGTTCCTTCCAGCTATGGCAGTCTAGAATGGTTTTTATGAGAAAAATGAAGAGATTCTGTTCTGGTGGCCCTCACTTAATCCTGCCTACTTAATGGTAGGCAGGCTACCATTCAAAATTTTTTATTCTTTTTTTTTTAATATTTTATTTTTTAAATTTTTTTTAAAGATTTTATTTATTTATTTGAGAGAGAGAGAATGAGAGACAGAGAGCACAAGAGGGCAGAGGGCAGAGGGAGAAGCAGACCCCTCGCTGAGCAGGGAGCCCGATGCGGGACTCGATCCTGGGACTCCAGGATCATGACCTGAGCCGAAGGCAGTCGCTTAACCAACTGAGCCACCCAGGCGCCCTTTTTTTAATATTTTATTTATTTGACAGAGAGAGACACAGCGAGAGAGGTAACACAAGCAGGGGAAGTGGGAGAGGGAGAAGCAGGCTTCCCGCTGAACAGGGAGCCCGATGTGGGGCTCGATCCCAGGACCCTGGGATCATGACCTGAGCCGAAGGCAGAAGCTTAACGACCGAGCCACCCAGGCACCCCTAAAATTTTTTATTCTTAAATTAGAACATATGATGTGGGGAATATTTACAATTAGCACTATTGTGGAAAATCTGAGATATGTATATGGGCCCCTAAAAAGCAAAGCAAATTATATTTTGTAAGCAAATTATATTTCTATAATTGAATCATATTTCGATGCCTTGGCAAATCAATTCTTTAAAGAGAAATCCTTTATAATGCAGGTATCCTCCTCCTAACTGTTTTATTCTCTATAACCATCAGCATGTGACTTCTCTGGATCAGTTTCTCATCCATAATTTAAGATAATCTTACCTGATGATGTTTGAGTTCCCTTCCAGTTTGAAAATTTTATGATTCTCTAAGTCTGGATTTGTGGAGTCTTATACAGTAGATCACACCTGCAACAGAAAATATCTTCTTAGTTCAGTCTAATCTTCTGGGAGTGTAATTTTTATGGCACAATGGTGAACCCAGTTCCCTGTAGACACATAGGTATGGATCTAAAGGAAGGTAGTGCTGAGGTGGTTTAGAGACAGCTGAAGTCTGGAGTCAGGCTCTCTGCTTCTGCTTGGCCATCCAAACACTGCAACCAGGGTGTAGACTCAGGAATGGCAGTCTGGGGCAGCCTTGCCTGAGACTGCGGTGGCTGCTTTCAGAGCAGTCTGGGAGCATGTGTTGGACTGCAATGCAGAATCCTCAAATGTAGGGTCTGCAAGAGATCTTAGAAATCATTTAGAGCATCAGAATATGTGAGATGAAAATGGATAGAACCGCAAGGAGAACTTGATAAATCCACTATCATAGTTGGATATTTCAACACCCCTCTATCAGAAATTGACAGATCCGATTGGCAGAAAATCAGGAAGGAGATAGTTGAACTGAACTGCACCATCAATCAACTGGATCTAATTGACGTTTATAGAATATTTTATCCAGTAACAGCAGAATACACATTCTTCTCTTTGCTCATTCAGGCTATAAGACTGAATTTAAATTTAAAAGAATAGAAATCATATGAAGTATGCCCTTAGACCACATGGAATTAAAGTAGAAATCAGTAACAGAAAGATAACTAGAAAATCCCCAAATATGTGGAGGTTAAACAACACAATTCTTTTTTTTTTTTTTTTTTTTAAAGATTTTATTTATTTATTTGAGACAGAGAGAATGAGAGAGAGAGAGCACATGAGAGGGGGGAGGGTCAGAGGGAAAAGCAGGCTCCCTGCAGAGCAGAGAGCCCGATGCGGGACTCGATCCAGGGACTCCAGGATCATGACCTGAGCCGAAGGCAGTCGCTTAACCAACTGAGCCACCCAGGCGCCCTAAACAACACAATTCTAAATAATACATGAATTAAAGAAGAAAAGTATTTTGAACCAAAAGAAAATGAAAGTACAACTTATCAAAATTTGTGAGATGCGGTAAAAGCAGTAGTTAGAGGGAAATGTATAGCATTGAATGCATATACTGGAAAAGAAAACTGCTCTGTGAAAGACAACGTCAGGAGAATTAGAAGACAAGCTGTAAGCTGGGAAAAAGTATTTGCAAAAGGTACATCTGATAAGGTACTATAAAATAGACAAAGCATAAAAACTCATCAGTAAGAAAACAAACAATTAAAAAATGGGCCAAGGACCTTAACGGACACTCACCAAAGAAGATCTACAGATGGCAAATAAGCATGTGAAGAGATGCTCCACACCATATGTTATCAGGGAGATGCAAATTAAAATAACAATGAGATACCACTACACACTGATCAGCCAAACCAGTTGTCCAGAATACTGATAACACCAAATGCTGGCGAGGGTGCGGAGCAACAGTGGGAATACAACATGGTGCAGCCACTTTGGAAGACAATTTGGCTGTTCATTACAAAACTAAACATACTCTTACCATATGATCCAGCAATCACACTGTTTGCTATTTATCCAAATGAGTTAAAAGCTATGTCCACACAAAAACCTGCAATTGGATGTTTATGATGTTTTATTTATAATTGCCAAAGCTTGCAAGCAACCAAGATATCTTCTAGTAAGTGAACAGATGAATAAACTGTGGTATTTCCAAACAGTGTTACTTAGTGCTAAAAAAAAAAAAAAGAGCTATCAAGCCATGAGAAGACATGGAGGAATCTTTAGCGCATATTACTAAGTGAAAGAAGCCAATCTGAAAATGCTACATACTGTATGATTACAGTAATATGATATGAGACGCTGGAAAGGCAAAACTCTGAAGACAATAAAAAGACCAGTGGTTGACAGGGGCGGGTGGGGGGAAATGAATAGGTAGAGCATAGAGGATTTTTAGGACAGTGGAAATGCTCTGCATGATACTATAATGATGGATACATGTCATCACACATTTGTTCAAAACTATAGAATATACAACACCAAGAGTGAACCCTAAGGTAATCTACGGACTTCGGGTGACTATGATGTGTCAGTGGAGTTTCATCCTTTGTATGTACGAAGAATCTAAATGTACTGTTCTGGTGAGTGATGTTGCCAATGTGGGAGGCTATGCATATGTGGGGGCAGGGGGTATATGGGAAATTTCTGTAACTTCCTTTCAATTTTGTTGTAAACCTAAAATCTCTCCAAAAAAAAAAAGTCTTAGAAAAACTGAAAAGAAGGGAGATATAAAATCAATAATGTAAGATTTCTACCTTAGCAAACTAGGAGGGGAAATGCAAATTAAATCCAAAGTAAGCAGAAGAGAAGAAATAATAAAAATGAGAGCAGCCATCAATGAAATTGAAAATAAAAAATCAGTAGAGAAAACCAATGAAACCAAAAGCTGATTCTTCGGAAAGACCAATTAAACTGACAAGCCTCTAGTCGGGCTAACCAAGAAAAGTAAAAAAAAGAAGAGAAGACACAAAATACCAATATCAGAAATGAAAGAGGAGCCATCACTACTGATCCCATGGACATTAAAAGTATAAGAAAGGAATATTATGAACAACTCTATAAATCTGATAGCCTAAATGAAATGGACCAATTCTGTAAGTCATAAGTTACCAAAACTTGCACTAGGAGAAATAGATCATCTAGATAGGCCTATATCTATTAAGTCATTTGGCACAAACCCCTCATTTTACAGATGGAGGAAGAGAGGCCTAGAGATGCAGGGAGGGATTTCTCTGAGAATCCACAGTGAGATGGTTGCAAAGGCTGGGCTAAAACAGAGGACCCCTGTGCCCTCAGATATGCCTGGGACTTAGCGCTGGAAGGGACATTACTGATTATCTACGGCACTCCAGGCACCCCTTTAAGACTGTGGGTTGAGAGTATGGCAGGGGTGTGTGTGTGTGTGTGTGTGTGTGTGTGTGTGTGTGTGTGGTGTATAAAGCAGTGTATTTCAGAAAGAACATGAGTGTGGGGACATGCAGGGCAGGGGTGTGTGCCAGTGTGCAAGTGTAGGAAGTGTGTTGGTGTACTGGGGGTATGTGGAGTGGTTGGCCGGTGGAGGCCATGAAGGAGCCGTCCTATTTGGGCCCGCTGCCATACACTTTAGGAGAAGCCACTGTGCCTCCTGGATGCTTCTGATCAGCTTCCTGTTAGACATGGCAGTTGGGGCAATAACCAGACACCTCAGCCTCTGCTCCAAGTCAGGTGAGTCCAGGCCTCAGACCCCTGATCCCTGACCCCAGGAGCCCCCATCTCAGATCCCCCCTCCCCCCTCTAACATCCAACAGGCCTCCATCGGTCACCACTCCTGTTCACAACCCTCCAAGGATGGCAGAAGCAGCCCTAGAGCCGTCCGGGAGCCCCACGGTCTAGAGCTAGCCCTCCGCTGGCTCACTTGTTAGCTTCAGCCATCCTTGCCCTGGCCTCCCCATTGGGGCCAATCCAGGGATCGGGAGTGGGGTGGTGGCTGAGGTGGTGGTGGCCGAGCCGCTTGTTCAAAATACAAGGAACTGTTTTCGTGTAAGATTGTGCTTGAAAAAAGGGTTCCCTAGCTTGTCAATTTGCATCCAGTCGTAGTCCCAGTCCTGGAAGCTAAAGGGTGGGAAAGTAAGACCCGAGAGGGGAAGACTTGTCTAAGGCCGCAGGGTCAGCATGAGGCAGAGCCAGGAGGAGCCCCTGTCTTTGATCCGCCGGGGGAGCAGCTGTGGCTCGCTGGGACCTCAGACCCTGCTTGGCACCACTGCAGCTCCCCCACCAGAGTGGACTAAGGTGCGAGACAAATGAGTGTAAGTTCTAACCTTGGCCTTCCGGAGCAGGAGTGGAGCTGAACGACTTTGCGATCTTCACCACCTTCGGCCTGGCCTCAGCCCTGCTCCTTGGCGTGGATGGGCCTCTGAGTGGGTTCCTGGCTGTCATCTATGTGTTAGCTGCTACTTTCCGCCTGTGTTTCTATTCAACTGGTGAGTGATCCCCAGCTTTGTAGCTGAGCGTCGGGAGCCAGGGAGCGGGAGCCGGTGGGAGCCAGAAGCCAGTGGGGGCAGTGACTGACTCTCCCCCTCCTTTGTGGAGTCCCTCTTCCTTCTCCTGCATCCCAGGCCCACTGAAGGCTGCAGGCTGCACCAGCAGAGCCCTGGTTGGGGGCAGGGTCCCGAGGTTCTCTGAGCAGCTGTGCCTTTTCTTATTGTGTGACCTTTAGAGGGTGCACAGAGACTCACAGAATCTAGAACCAGAGGTCATCCTCCAGTTTTCCACAACAGATGGAGAAACGGAGCTCTGTTGAGGGCAGTTGCCTTGCCCAAGTTCCCAATGCAAGGGAGGGCAGATGCAGACCAGACGACCTCAGGAGACCCTTCTACAGAGCCGTCCTCGGGGCCGGGGTCCCTGCCTGGTCCTGGCAGCCTGCTTCCCCATGGGGATCTGGTGCCAAGTCCTCTCTGTGAATGACTAAATGCTTTACAGCCTGCCACTGCCCTGCAAGGAGGGGGATTTGGAACGTGGGAAAGGGAAGACCCAACGAGAGGGGCTTGCTTTGGGTGAGATAGCGTTAGAGCCGTGGGAAGCAGCTAATGCCTGGCTCTTCTTTCTCCAGCAGACGCTCAGCTCACGTACAGGGGTCTACCCTGCCGCTATGCTTCCTGTGTTTTAGCCTCCACCTCCCTTCTGACCAAAGGCAACACATTCATTCTCTCCTGCATGGCCTCACTTATGATTCTATTCATGATGGACCAGAGCTACTACCCACACGATGAAATCCTGGAGTCTGAGAACTGGAAAAAATTGGTTTATCTGGGAGGTGAGTGAAAATGGCTGCTCGCAAATGTCACCAGTGATTGTTTATTATCCCTGCTGCTCACTGCCACCCTGTACCTCGCCCCAGCTTCCCCGAGCTGCCTTACCCTGCTTTATCTTTCTGCATGGGGTTTATCATCATCTGGCATGCCTTTACTTGTTCATTGTCTCCACACACTAAACCTGCCCCCGGCTAGAGAACTCTCTGTTAGGCACGCAATAATCCCTGGACCCAGGATTGTGCCAACCACGGGGTAGCTGCTCAGTGAGTGTTTGTTGAATGTTGTCAAGTTCAATCGGGGACACCTGCCGTACGCCAGGTGCTGAGAACCAAATCGGTAAACCAGACAAACACTTCCCACCTCGGGCTTTACAGTCTGATAGGGGAGACAGACACCAACCAAATGATGACAGACATAACTAGAAATGCATCGTTGTGATGTGTTGTGGAAGCACAGGGTGCTCTGAGAAGGTGTTGGAGGGGGACCTAGTTAGACAGAAATGGCCTGAAGGGGGGAAAGGCTGCTTCACCTGGCTGAAGGTGGTCAAAAGGTACAAACTTCCAGTTATACGTAAGTCCTGGGGACATAAGGGACAGCATGGTGACCACAGTTAACAATACCATATCGTATATTTGAAAGTAGCTAGGAGAGGAGAGCTTAAAAGTTCTTATCACAAGAAAAGAAAACATGTAACTCTGGGTGGTGGCAGATGCTCACTAGACTTTCTGTGCTGATGGTGTCACACACAAATATCGAATCCTTATGTTGTACACCTTGGACTAATACAATGTCATATGTCCATGATATCTCTATGGAAATGGAAAAGAAAAAAAAGCAACCTGCAAGATGACTGGCTAGGTAGGTGAGAGGGGTAGTTCAGAAGAGAAAATGGTATTTTGTGACAGCTCTAAGCTAGAAGGTGCTGGAATCATTTGTGCAGCCGTGTGGCTGGAACTTGCTGAGAGACGCTAGGGACAGAAGCCGAGGCTGCCAGATGGGCAGCTTTGGGGAACTGATCCTAACAGCAAATGGGAAGCCTCTGAAGGGATTTCTGAGCAGCAGTTTTAAGTGGCTACTTTGACTCGGTGGCGGGAGACTGACCAAAGGAGGAAAACAGCCCCGCCAGCCCGTATTAACTGCATGAACTTGGGCTAATAACCTCATTGTTTTGAGCTCAGTTTTCTTCATCTACAAAATGAAGACATTAATCCCTACCTCAGGATTCTTGAGATTAAATGAGATAATGTATACCAATCCTCTGGCACAGATATGTCCTGTAAATGGAAACTTCTAGACCCCTTCTTCTCTCTACCTGCACTCCTATCTCATAGCAACAGTGTTTCCCATGATGTTCTTTGCTCCTGTAGATACCACTGATCCCCTCACCTCAAAATACACCATACGCTTGGCCTCAGCCTTCCTTGGATTGTCTTGGCTCTGAGTAAAGGAGGAAATTGCACCTCACAGATTTTGACACTATTTAATACCAGAGCCCTACTGGATAGATTTCAAAATGGCCACTGTTAATATTCCTCTTACCTGGAGTGCAGATAGTCACCTTTTTACTTATTTATTTATTAAATGTTTTTTGAGAGAGAGAGCACGCGGGAGAGGACCAGAGGGAGAGGGAGAGAGGTCTTATCCAGGCTCCACGCCCAGTGTGGAACCCAGTGCAGGGCTTGATCTCACCACCCTGAGATCATGACCTGAGCCAAAATCAACAGTTGCACCCTTAACTGACTGAGCCACCCAGATGCCCCCATTTTATTTTTTTTTAAGATTTTATTTTTAAGTCATCTCTACATCCACTGTGGGACTCGAACTCACAACCCCGAGATCAAGAGTTGCATGCTCCACCCACTGAGCCATCCGGGCGCCCCAATCCCCTTTTTAGACTGAGGTTCCATCTCCTCCACAGAGCTTCTGAGAAGCTGGCCTGTGGCTACTGAGACCTTATGTCACATATTTTCCAGGACAAGTAAAATATTGTCTCCTTGCCTTAACAGATCAATGACCATTCTTAGATATTGAGTATCCCAAAGTTCCGATCCGTTTCTGTAACTGCCTCTTGCCCTTAGAAGTGGTCTTCTGCCAGATCAAATGTTCTGATTTCTCTTGAGGAATGCATAGTGGTTATCCCCATGGACCTGCTGTTGCCCCGTACTCTCCCACCCTCTTTTTGAGCTCTCTGAGGCTAAGTGTCTACTTTTTTTACAAAAGCAGACATGGGTTTGAATCAAGACCTCGTGCAGGTTACATCCCCTCTGTCTCCTCATCTGAAAAACAGACTTGATTCTGAATCACAGCATTATTCTGAAATGTAAATGGAACAATCTTTGTAACATACCTAGCAGAATGTCTAATGCAAAGAAGATATCCCACAAGTGTTGGTGCCCTTTTGCCTTTCAGTGGTGAATCTGAGATTCAAATGTGTTGGGGGTCCCCCAAGACCACCCCCAGGTTCATTGATTCTCTAGGGACTCACGGGGTGCCTATAGTTAGACTCATGGCTAAGATTTGTCACAGCAAGAGGACACAAGGCAAGAGCAGCAAAGGGAAGGTGAAAGGGGAAAAATCTGGGCCCCTCTGGGGCCACCCAGCATGAAATTGTGACAACACTCGTGAAGTCTTATCTAGCTGGAAGCTCTGTAGAGACCCAGTGCCCAAGGTTTTCATGGGGGCTGGCCACATCAGCACCCTCGGCCTAGCAGTACCAAAATTCTAGATTTTCACAGAAGGAAATCAATCTCAGCACCATCTAAGCACAGTGAGCCACTCTTGCCCATGAGGGAAAGTTCTATCCTGGTATAGGGAACTGGTTACTAGCCATGTTCCCAGATTCCAGACAGGAATAACCGGTAAGCAGAAGCAGGCCTTTCAAGGGAGAGCTGCCTCAGGTCTGCTGTGTTCTTCTGCATACGGGTAACATTGTGTTGGCCACTGTCACGTGTTAAACTTGACACAATCATATATAACAAGGGGCCTGGGCAACTCAAATGTATTCTCGGCTAAGACTGGGTTTCTGATCTGAATCCGACAAAATGGAACCTGAGCTTGCGTTCGATTATAATCATCTAGTTACAAACAGACAATACCTCCTTAAGGGCAGGGCTCATGTCTCATTGATTTTTGTCTCTTCGGCACCACGAGTACAAACCGAAGGATGGGAGGATGGGGATGGGAGAGAAGAGGATGGAAAATACACGAAGGAGGGCTTCATAAAAACGGAGTGTTCGCCTTTTTTCTTCCAGGTGCCATCATGCTGCTCTTGTCTCCGTTCTCTCTGACTGCGTTTTACTGCCTGTTGTGGTCGCTGTCCTACATCTTCTTTCCAGATGCTCTGTGGGGCAAAGCAGTGCGTCTCAGGCTACAGTGCTGAGAAAACTAAACAGCTTTACCCACGGCCACTGGCCTCTGGGGTTCGTGCCTGCACGTCGGGCCAAGCCTTGCTTTATCCTCACTAAATCTTTCCTTGTCCGCACGTCTCCTGTGTGCCAGAGAACGTGTGGCCTTGAACCAGAGCAACCCACCGCAGGCCCAGCGGCCTTCACGTCTTCCTCTTTGCTCAGGGTTCGGGATCCCTTGGGGACAACAGCTGTTTATATCCTATAGAACAGAATGTTTTCCAAGCTCCAGTTGGGCCTGGCTGAGTTCTAGCCCTGTTACCAGCTGGGGGCGCTTGTGCACTCAGGTCAGTCCCTTGGAAAGGAGTGAAAGCCTGTAGAACTGGTCTAGTCTCCAGCTTGGCCGGTCTGGTGGTTAAGGCTCCAGTGGCAGGTGGGGCTTACTGAAGCGTTTCTTCAACTTGCAGGCTCTGCTTGGTAGAGCTCATCACAGGACAATCACATGGCCCAGTGTAAATGCACGTAGGATTTTGGAACTTGAAATTCTGTACTTGAACAGTCCAAGCTTCTGCCTTTTGCTTCAGTGAAGAGATTAGACACCCTGGCAGCTTGAGGGCATTCCCTGGCTTCCATCGGGTTTTCTCCTAAACGATAAAATACTAAACTCTAGATGTTCAAATGCCACTGCGTATTCTAAAATCCAAATTGAGTAAAAATAAAGAGTATTGTATGGACCCTCCCAGCTGCCCCTCCCAAAGAATTGAGGCCGGCTGAAGGCAGCGACACCCAGCACTGCCTCTGGACCACCTTCCATCTCTAGGCAGTGTACCGAAGGACTGGTGGCTACTTCGGCCCCTTCCTCAACTATGGAGCCGGAGCCCTTTTACCTAATTTCTTGAAGTTTGCAGAACAGTGTATTTGGTAGATATGCACTAAGTCTACAATTGGATTTTGAAAAATAACAGTCCAGTGAATCACATGGCTACAACCTGGCTTTAAAGGAACGGATAGCGTCCTCCTGGTCCCTGCTGCTCTCTGTCCATGTCTCTGTTATATCATTTATGTTTTTCGTGGGTGGATGAATATGTCTGTGTCCCACCAGATTTTAGGCTCCTTCAGTTTACATTTTTTTAAATGTCTGCTGCTTACCACAGCACCTGGTACTCAAAAATGTTTGCTTTGTAGATGAATTGATTTCCCTGTGCATTCTAGCGGGTTATATACAAGATTACTATAATGTAATAAGAATCTTACAAATGTATACCTACATACACATGCAAATATGTGCTGTCCTTTGGTACTATACCCTCATTTCAGAGATGCTACACTTCATCAAAATATTTAGGAAATGCAGCTCGAGAACTGTGTTCACATAAGCTCTTAGAGGCCAGCACTTAGCGCAGTGCCTAGATACAGTAGGTGCTCAAAAAATACTGTATCCTGAACAACCAGATCTAGTCTAGGAACCCACTACTGAAGATTTAGCCAACGATGTCCTCTTTTGAGCCACATGAGTTATCAGATTTGGCATCAAATGATTCTGGCTACTTCTAAAACTTGAAACTACATTCAAAGAGGAAGATGCACTTCCGAAAGAGGACTTCCACGCTACTTTTGAGCCACAGCAGCAGAGTTAAAAGAAATATGTAGACCCCTTAAGAGGACTGCTTTGAAAAGGAAAATACCCATTTGGATATGTAAATTGTGCTTTGTAACAATAATAATTCATACTTCATTGCCTCAAACGAAAGTTTGGGTTAGTGATGCATGAGTTATAGGTCAGCTGAGAGCCTCTAGATTTAACAGAGGGATATGTGCTTCCTTCCCAATACATGGAAGTAAGGCTGCCCTTCCACACTCGTTCCAGGAACTCAGGATGCCAGTTCTAACGATGCAGGCCTTTACTTCCTCAGTTAGGAATAAAACTTAAAAAATAGAACAGCTAAAATAGGACATGTTAAAATAAAATAAAATAAAATAATATTCTAATGTAGAATAGCTCTCAGGAACAAGTTGCAAGTCTGAGACTAAAAATATACTTCTCAGATGAGTTCATGAAGTCAGAGGGCTTAGTTCTTGATTCAAGGCAGTTCTGCTACTTCTCAACTTAATGGAGTATAGATTTCCCTTCTGGTCCCCTCTTAGTTAACCTGTGCCCAGTGAACAGGGTCAAGTGACTGAGAATTCTGACTTTTTTTTTTTTTAGCTCTGTGAACTTGAGTGAAAGGTTTAATCTCTCTAAACCCACTTCCTTAACTGTAAAATGGGTTATTTACTTCCTCTCTGGGTTGCTTTGTGAATTAAATATGATGACACATAAAATAACTAGAATAGGGAATGACTGTAAAAGGTATTAAATAAAAGATCTCTCCTCTTCCTCTAAACTTCCTCCCTTCCCATTATATACCTTGCCATTTAAAATAATAGTAATAATAATAGTTATCATTTATTTAGTCTATTCTATGTATAGGAATTGTTTCTTGCACTTTACTCTTTCACTTAATCCCTCATACAACCCAGTGACATAGGCGAATACAGGCTTAAGGTCGACAGTTCTCGAAGTGTGGTCTACGGACCCCTGGAGTTCCTGAGACCTTTTCAGGGTTAAAACTATTTTTTAAATAATCCTAAAACAAGGGGGCACCTGAGTGGCTCAGTCAGTTAAGCATCCGACTTTGATTTCAGCTCGGGTCATGATCTCAGGGTCCTGGGATTGGGCCACTTCAGGCTCCATGCTCAGCAGGGACTCTGCTTGAGGATTCTCTCTCTCCTTCTCCCTCTGCCCCTCCTCCTGCTCATGCGTGCACGCTCTCTCTCTCTTTCATTTAAAAAAAACTTAAAAAAAAAATTCTAAAACAGGGACTGAAAATCACTGCTGACATTTTGCTAATGGTGCAAAGCAATGGTGAGTAAAGCTCCTGGCACTGTGTGAATCTAGGCAGTGGCACCAAATGGTCCCTGTAGTCAAATGTACTTTTCACTGTCATTTGCTTACAGTAAACAAAACAAAGCAAAAAAATGTTTCACTTATGACTGTCCTTGATAAAGCAGTAAAAATTATCCATTTTATTAGGCCTTGCTTGACCCTTGAGTCTTTTCAATATTCTGTGCAACAGTGGAAAGCATGTATGAAGAACTTCTGCATACTGAAGTTATGACGGTTGTCTCAAGGAAAAGTACTGTTTTGAGTTTGAGCTGAATTAGCTGCTTTTCTTATGAAATACCAAAGGATAACTGACAAACTAGGGTTGTTCAGACTTGGTTTTCTTGAAATATGAACCGAGACTGTCACTCATGAAAAAAGTTTTTGTTACCAAAAATAAAATTTGAGCCTCCCAGTGAATTTTGGAAAACTTACATCTACTACCATGAGCTTGACAGCTTTGCAATACTCAAAGACTTTTCTGATGAGACCGGGGGGGATATTAATGAAAATTTATTTTTAACAATGTATAATAAAATGTGTAAACATTCGGAAGATCTGCATAATTCAGTGAAGCAGTATTTTCTAAATGATCAGCACATGATGTTACAAGATCATGCATAGATAAATGATCCATTCAAAGGGCAAGAGTCAAAGACCAGTGGATTTTAATGTAACAGAGCACAAAAAGTTCATTAATATGGCATCAGATTTCAAGTTGCAACTAACCTTTGAGAAACTACTATGTGCTGGGGTGCCTGGGTGGCTCAGTCAGTTAAGCATCTGCCTTCAGCTCAGGTCATGATCCTGGCATCCTGGGATTGAGCCCCACATAGGGCTCCCTGCTGAGCAGGGAGTCTGCTTCTCCCTCTCCCTCTCCCTATCACTCCCCCAGCTTGTGCTCTCTCTGTGTCAAATAAATAAATAAAATCTTAAAAAAAAAAAAGAAAGGGGGCACCTGGGTGGCTCAGTTGGTTAAGCGACTGCCTTCGGCTCAGGTCATGATCCTGGAGTCCCGGGATCGAGTCCCGCATCGGGCTCCCTGCTCAGCAGGGAGTCTGCTTCTCCCTCTGACCCTCCCCCCTCTCATGTGCTCTCTCTCTCAAATAAATAAATAAAATCTTTAAAAATAAAATAAAATCTTAAAAAAAAAAAAGAAAGGGGGCACCTGGGTGGCTCAGTCAGTTAAGCGTCTGCCTTCGGCTCAGGTCATGATCCCAGGGTCCTGGGATCGAGCCCCACATCAGGCTTCCTGCTCAGCGGGGAGCCTGCTTCTCCCTCTGCCTCTGCCTGCCGCTCCCCCTGCTTAGGTGCTCTCTCTCTGTCAAATAAATAAATAAAATCTTAAAAAAAAAAAAGAAAAGAAAGAAAGAAACTACTACCTGCTAAATTTTGGTATAGTAGCGAAGAAGAACATCTAAAATGAACATTAAGATACCCCCATCTTTTTCAACCACATATCAACGTGAGGCTGGATTTTCTTCATATAGTTTAACTAAAATAAAATGAGAATACAGAATGCAGAAGTATAAGAAACCAGCTACTTTCCTTTAAGCTGGATGTTAGATTTGCAAGAATGTAAAACAATGCTACTCTTCTCAATGATTCTTATTTTTTTTTTAAGATTTATTTATTTGGGGGGGTGCCTGGGTGGCTCAGTCGTTAAGCGTCTGCCTTCGGCTCAGGTCATGGTCCCAGAGTCCTGGGATCGAGCCCCGCATCGGGCTCCCTGCTCCGCGGGAAGTCTGCTTCTCCCTCTCCCATTCCCCCTGCTTGTATTCCCTCTCTCGCTGTGTCTCTCTCTGTCAAATAAATAAATTAAAAAAATCTTTAAAAAAAAATTTATTTATTTGGGGGGGGCAGAGGGAGAGGGAGAGAGAGAATCTTAAGCAGGTTCCATACTCAGTGCAGAACCCTATGTGGGGCTTGATTTCAGGACCCCGAGATCATGACCTGAGCTGAAATCAAGATTCGGATGCTTATCCAACTAAGCCACCAGGCATCCCAGATTCTTTATTTTGAAAAATTATTTTTTTAAACTTTCCAAGATAGCAGAGGAGTAGGAGACCTTAGTTTTGTCTAGTCCCAGGAATTCAGCTAGATAGCTATCAAACACCTGTAAACTCAACAAGTGATCTAAGAAAAGAATTGCTGCAATTCTACAAATAGAAAAGCAATCACTTTCTGCAAGAATGACAAGACAGAAAAACTCACCTCAAAAAAGAGAATAAGAAGCAGTACTGACTGCCAGGGACCTAATCAGTATGGATATAAATAAGGTGTCAGAACTAGAGTTCAGAATAACGATTATAAAGATACTAGCTGGGCTTGAAAAAAGCATAGAAGACACTAGAGAACGCTTTTCTGGAGAAATAAAAGAACTAAAATCTAATCAAGTCGGAATCAAAAAGGCTATTAATGAGATGCAATACAAAATGGAGGCTCTAACTGCTAGGATAAATGAGGCAGAAGAGAGAATTAGTGACATAGAAGACCAAATGATGGAGAATAAAGAAGCTGAGAAAAAGAGATATAAACAGCTATTGGATCATGAGGGGAGAATTCGAGAGATAAGTGATACCATAAAGCGAAACAATATTAGAATAATTGGGATCCCAGAAGAAGAGAAAAGAGAGAGGGGGGCAGAAGGTATACTGGAGCAAATTATATCTGAGATCTTCCCTAATCTGGGGAAGGAAACAGGCATTCAAGTCCAGGAGGCACAGAGAACCCCCCCCAAAATCAACAAAAATAGGTCAACATCTTGACATATAATACTGAAGCTTGCAAATCTCAGAGACAAAGAGAAAATCCTGAAAGCAGCTCGGGACAAGAGGTCCGTAACCTACAAGGGTAGAAACATTAGACTGGCAGATATATCCAGAGACCTGGCAGGCCGGAAAGGATAGGCATGATATATTCAGGGTGCTAAATGAAAAAAAAAAAATGTAGCCAAGAATACTTTATCCAGCAAGGCTGTCACTAAAAATAGAAGGAGAGATAAAAACCTTCCAGGACAAACAGAAATTAAAAGAATCTGTGACCACTAAACCAGTCCTGCAAGATATGTTAAAGCGGATCCTTTAAGCGAAGAGAGAGCCCAAGTGTAACACAGACCAGAAAGGAACAGAGACAATATACAGAAACAGTGATTTACAGGTAATACAGTGGCACTAAATTCATATCTTTCAATAGTTTCTCTGAATGTAAATGGGCTAAGTGCCCCAATCAAAAGACATAGGATAAAAAAGCAAGACCATCGATACACTGTCTACAAGAGACTCATTTTAGACCCAAAGACACCTCAGATTGAAAGTGAGGGCGTGGGAGGCGCCTGGGTGGCTCAGTCGTTAAGCGTCTGCCTTCGGCTCAGGTCATGGTCCCAGGGTCCTGGGATCGAGCCCTGCATCAGTCTCCCTGCTCCACGGGAAGCCTGCTTCTCCTTCTCCCACTCCCCCTGCTTGTGTTCCCTCTCTTGCTGTGTCTCTCTCTGTCAAATAAATAAATAAAATCTTAAAAAAAAAAAGGAAAGTGAGGGGTGGAAAACCATTTATCATGCTAATGGACATCAAAAGAAAGTTGGGGTAGCAATCCTTATATCAGCCAAATTAGATTTTAAACCAAAGACTAAATAAGAGATGAGGAAGGACCCTATATCATAATTAAAGGGTCTATCCAACAGGAAGATAAGAAGATCTAACAATTGTAAATATTTATGCCCCTAATGTGAGAGCAGCCAATTATATAAACCAAGTATTAATAAAAAGAAACACATTGATAATAATACAATAATAGTAGGGGACTTTAACACCCCACTCACTGCAATGGACAGATCATCTAAGCAGAAGATCAACAAGGAAACAAGGGCTTTGAATGACACACTGGACCAGATGGACTTCACAGATATATTCAGAGCATTCCATCCTAAAGCAACAGAACACACATTCTTCTTGAGTGCACACGGAACATTCTCCAGAATAGATCACATACTGGGTCACAAATCAGGTCTCAACTGGTACCAAAAGATTGGGATCATTCCCTGCATATTTTCAGACCACAATGCTTTGAAACTTGAACTCAATCACAAGAGAAATGTTGGAAAGAACTCAAATACATGGAGGCTAAAGAGCA
>NC_138372.1:30613575-30671553 GCF_054177405.1 Leptonychotes weddellii
GCAAATAAAGCCTAAACCCAGCAGGAGAAGAGAATTAATAAAGATTAGAGCAGAAATCAATGAAATAGAAACCAAAGAACAGGAGAAGAGATCAATGAAACTAGGAGCTGGTTCTTTAAAAGAATTAGTAAGATTGATAAACCTCTGGCCAGACTTATGAAAAAGAAAAGAGAAAGGACCCAAAGAAATAAAATCATGAATGAAAGAGGAGAGATCACAACCAACACCGAAGAAATACAAACAATTATAAGAACATATTATGAGCAATTATATGCCAACAATTTAGGCAATTTGGAAGAAATGGATGTATTCCTAGAAACTGAAACAGGAAGAAATAGAAAACCTGAACAGACTCATAACCACCAAGGAAATTGATGCAGTAATCAAAAAATCTCCCAACAAAAGAGTGCAGGACTGGATGGCTTCCCAGGGGAATTGTACCAAACATTTAAAGAATTAATATCTATTCTTCTGAAGCTGTTTCAAAAAACAGATATGGAAGGAAAACTTCCAAACTCTTTCCATGAGGCCACCATTACCTTGATCCCAAAATGTGACAAAGACCCTACCAAAAAGGAGAATTACAGACCAATATCCCTGATGAACATGGATGCAAAAATTCTCACCAAGATACTAGCCAATAGGATCCAACAGTACATTAAAAGGATTATTCACCATGACCAAGTGGATTTTATTCCTGGGCTGCAAGGTGGTTCAACATCCACAAATCAATCAACATGATACATCACATTAATAGAAGAAAGGACAAGAACCATATGATCCTCTCAGTAGATGCAGAAAAAGCATTTGACAAAGAAGCATCCTTTCTTGATTAAAACTTCTTATAGTGTAGGGATAGAGGGAACACACCTCAATATCATAAAAACCATATACAAAAAGCCCACAGCAAATATCATTCTCAATGGGGAAAAACTGAGAGCTTTTCCCCTAAGGTCAGGAACATGACCGGGATGTCCATTCTCACCATCATTCAACATAGTACTAGAAGTCCTAACCTCAGCAATCAGGCAACAAAAATAAAAGGCATCCAAGTTGGCAAAGAAGTCAAACTCTCACTCTTTGCAGATGACATGATATTCTATGAGGAAAACCCAAAGACTCCTCCCCAAAATTGCTAGAACTCATACAGGAATTCAGCAACATGGCAGAATATAAAATCAATGCACAGAAATCAGTTGCATTTCTATACACTAACACTGAGACAGAAGAAAGAGAAATTAAGGAGTTGATCCCATTTACAATTACACCCAAAACCATAAGATACCTAGGAATAAACCTGACCAAAGAGGCAAAGGATTTTTACCCAGAAAACTATAGAATACTCATGAAAGAAATTGAGGAAGACACAAAGAAATGGAAAAATATTCCATGCTCATGGATTGGAAGACCAAATATTGTTAAAATGTCTCTGCTACCTAGAGCAATCTATACATCCAATGCAATCCCTATCAAAATACTATCAACTTTTTTCACAGAGCTGGAACAAATAATCCTAAAATTTATATGGAACCAGAAAAGACACTGAATAGCCAAAGGAATGTTGAAAAAGAAAAGCAAAGCTGGTGGCATCACAATTCCGGACTTCAATCTATATTTACAAAGCTGTAATTATCAAGATAGTATGGTATTGGCACAAAAACAGACACATAGATCAATGGAACAGAACAGAGAACCCAGAAATGGACCCTCAACTCTATGGTCAACTAACCTTCGACAAAGCAGGAAAGAATATCCAATGGAAAAAAGACAGTCTCTTCAACAAATGGTGTTGGGAAAACTGGACAGCCACATCCAGAAGAATGAAACTGGACCATTTTCTTACACCATACACAAAAATACACGCAAAATGGATGAAAGACCTAAATGTGAGACAGGAACCCATCAAAATGCTAGGGGAGAACACAGGCAGCAATTTCTGTGATCTCAGCTGCAGCAACTTCTTGCTAGACACATCTCCAAAGGCAAGGGAAACAAAAGCAAAAATGAACTACTGGGACTTCAGATAAAAAGCTTTTGTACAGCAAAGGAAACAGTCAACAAAACCAAAAGGCAATCGACAGAATGGGAAAAGATATTTGCAAATGACATATCAGATAAAGAGCTAGTATCCAAACTCTATAAAGAACTTATCAAACTCAACACCCAAAGAACAAATAATCCAATCAAGAAATGGGCAGAAGACATGAACGGACATTTCTTCAAAGAAGACATCCAAATGGCCAACAGACACATGAACAAACACTCCACATCACTCGGCATCAGGGAAATACAGATCAAAACTGCAATGAGATACCTCCTCACACCGGTCAGAATGGCTAAAATTAACAAGTCAGGAAACAATGGATGTTGGCAAGGGTGCAGAAAAAGGGGAACCCTCCTACACTGTTGGTGGGAATGCAAGCTGATGCAGCCACTCTGGAAAACAGTATGGAGGTTCCCCCAAAAGTTGAAAATAGAGCTACCCTATGACCCAGCAATTGCACTACTGGGTATTTACTCCAAAGATACAAATGTAGTGATCTGAAGGGGCACCTGTACCCCAATGTTTATAGCAGCAATGTCTACAATGGCCAAACCGTGGAAAGAGCTGAGATGTCCATCGACAGATGAATGGCTAAAGAAGCTGTGGTATATATATATACAATGTAATACTACTCAGCCATCAAGAAACCGAAATCTTACTATTTGCAATGACGTAGATGGAACTTAAGGGTATTATGCTAAGCGAAATAAGTCAATCAGAGAAAGACAATTATCATATGATCTCACTTATATATGGAATTTAAGAAATAAAACAGAAGATCATAAGGGAAGGGAGGGAAAAATAAAAGAAGACGAAATCAGAGAGGGAGACAAACCATAAGAAACTCTTAATCATAGGAAACAAACAGGGTTGCTGGAGGGGAGAGGGGTAGGGGGATGGGGTAACTGGGTGATGGACATTAAGGAGGGCACATGATGTAATGAGCACTGGGTGTTATACAAGACTGATGAATCACTGACCTCTACCTCTGAAACTAATAATATACTCTATGTTAATTAAATGAATTTAAATAAAAAATTTTTAAAAAAAGGAAAAAAAATTTTTTTCACAAAAAATGTTTGAAAATATTGATTTATTTAAAACAGTAAAAACCTACTACAGGTTAACATAAATAACAAAAACAAAAGCTCTTTGGGGTCCTCCATTTTTAGAGGATAAAGAAGTCTGAGACTAAAATGTCTGAAACTCACTGACTTAGGGAGGTTAAAACTTGCCCAGTGTTCATACGTTAGTGGTGTGTGGTGTAAGTGGTGTAAGTGGTGGACCCAAGAGTCAAACCCAGGCAGCCTGACTTCAAAAGTCAGTTCTCATCATGAATTTTTTGATGCAGAGCTCCAAAAATATCTCTTACCTCTGAGAAACCGGGAGTAGATCACATCAGGGTTAGGGAATTCCAGGTAGGGAAGCAGAAAGGAGGTGCTCCTTGTTTTCCCTGATTATGCTTGCAAGAGCCTTAGCATTGAATGCTATTCCAGTTATGGACGCAAAGGCTCCTGCAGCCCTTCCCTGAGGCAGATGAAACTTCTTTCCCTTTAAATTGTGAATAAAAAGATGACCCAGTCCTGCCTTGTTCACGCATCCCTCACATTTCGAACTTTTTTTTTTTTTTGCCACAACCCACAGAATAGAGAACTTTTACCTCCAATGCAGTAGACTCTTTCATAAATATACATAAACCTGAAACAAAAGCTTCATGAAATAATATCTTTACCACGATAATTTTAATCTGTTGTTTCATTAAAAAAAAAAGCCTGTCATAATTTATTAAACTGATTTTACAACCACCTGCAGTTTGAAAAACTGCAATCCTAGAGGACTTCTCTAGGATGGAATAGATCTAGGGCTGAGACTTGTTAATACAGGCAGTTCTCAACTAAGGATCAGAATCTTTCCAACTGATGCTTACGCATTACTTGGTTATTTGAAATTTGGAACATTTCCCATGAAACAAGGTGGTTGGGAAGGGAGGTGACATTTACTGAGGATCTATTACATACATTATCTCATATATTACTCCAACAAATGACCCTGACAGGAAGAAAATATTCCACTACACAGATGGAAAAAGTGAGGCTCAGAGGCTAATAACTTATCTAATGTAGTAGAATTGCTACTTGACCCCAGGTCATTTGAGTCCAAAAACTGTGCTCTTTGTAGTATACTACAGCATTCTTATAGGTTTGTAATAGCTCACTCCAAACCCCAACGCCTCCAAAAAACAAAACCAAATAATCCCCAATCCAAATTTGGCAGGACACCATAGACTCTAATTACAACTTATGGGGATAATCTTTGTAGAGAGTATCCTTAGCTATAACTTAGACTCTCAAGAACACATTCTCCACAGTGGTAGCAAGTTCCTCATACCCCATTATGGCCCAGTTTACTCCTAAAACAAGCCACAGCAGTGGGAACAGAATTCTCAGTGACTTCTGAGGCAGCAGGGAGACAAAGAGGAGATGGGGATGGCTTGAGATGTTCCCAACACCAGTAGGGAAAACACGGGCAATTCTAGGGTAGAGAGTAAAGGAGGTAGCAGCGTCTGGCTCCTTTGCCCTGAGAGGTCTACCTCATCTCCATACATATTCTGCTTTCTGACACCCTTCTCCCTACTCAGGAATGTCTGGAAATGAAATACCCTGAAAGAACAAGTTCTGCTTTTGCTCAGCATTAACTCTTTTATCGTGAAAGCTGAAGTATGACCCACCATTCCTGATACGAATGTCTGAGGCAGAAACTTTACACTTTGATACTTAAAGATGGCAGGTGGATGGATGGGTAGGTGAATGGTTCTTGAGGAACCAGTCTGGATATTCCTATCACAAACCAACTTCTAGGCCTGATAAAGTAGCTCCTGGAATGAAAAGCGAAAAGCACCTGCACGCGTCTCCCCACTGGTACCAGCCTGCGGCTAGCTATCCGTCACAAGATGAGAGGAATCCTAGCTGCAGGCCTCTGCCCTGAGTACTGGCTCATCGGGGAATCGAGGCTCACATATTTATACCCATGAGGCTAAAAACTTAGGAGCTGCTGGGTTTGCCGAGCTTTGGCCCCAGGAAGAATGAGAACTGGAAACGCTCACATCCTTTCTCTTATCTCCTCCCTTCCACTCCCTCCTAAAGGAGAAAGGGTTCCCTCTGCTCACCCCAAACTTGTCTTACCTATTACATTCTTTCTGACTCCGTTTTCTATGGCTAGGCACCCCGAGCTAAAGTCTGAGCAAACGAACATTTTATTAGCATTTTATTTATATTTTTGGAGAAGAGCTACAGTTTCACGAGAAACACTGATTTTTCTCAAACAATAGAAAAAGGTTAAAAAAAAGAGAATCTATTGTCTTAGGAGAACAAAACAAGTCTCTTCAGCAAGCATTGGGCCAATTCAGACTGAAGGTACCAGTGAAGCAGAAGGGACGGACGGGAAGTTCAGATTTATCCAGGAACAACGCAAACAGCTTCTTGTCTAGTTCTGTAAGGTTCCAAGTGGACCATCTCAGTGAAACGGGGACGCAGCTGAGAAACCCGGCCCCCGGGGCCCCATCCGGCTCGCGCACGGGTGGCTCACTCTGCAGGAGGCTGCATCTGTTTACAGAACTCATCGAACTGCCGCTGCTCCAGCTCCGTCATGACTCTGTTGAGGGCATAGATCTGAAGGGGAGAAAAAGAGCCGTTGGCGGGGGAGGCAGCTGCCCCACCTGTCCTCGGACGCCACCGACGCCACAGGCCGGGGCATTTGGAAGTGCCAGTAATGCAGCTGAAGGGAACCAATTCCCCCTGGAGAATGGGAAGAGACGCAGTGGCCTGATCTGGCTTTTACAGGGTCCGGAGGATTTGAACAAGTAGAGACTGGGGAAGGGCCACGAGAGGTGATGGCCAGGGGGCAGTATGATGAAACAAACGTAACGGGAAAGTACAGGATGAGTTCTGGAAACTTCAACGAGGCCAATATGAAGGATATTATAGAGTTTGGGGAGCCGGAGAAAGTGACAAGTGTGTTGGCCACGGCCTCTGGACTTCGGCCAGACTCTGGAGAGCCAGTGAGATTAGTGTGCAGGGAAGCAACCTGATGATATCTCTGCTTTGGGAAAGATAACTGGAGACCATGTGAGGGATAAAGTGGAAGAAGAGATTAGGGGCCACTTACGGGCATCATTACAATAGTCAGGGAGGAGGCGGCAAGCATATGACGTAGGGTAGGCAGCGGGGATGGAATGAAAACTGCAAGAGACATTCTCAGGTGAAAGGTGGGGTATCTACCTCATTCCTCACCTTTCTTTATCCTTGTGGTATCAATCTGTCCACCAAAGAGCAGAAACATCAGAAAACTTTCCAACTTGTAGAAGGGAAAAATGAAGGAGTGTGTTTGTGTGTAGGTGATATAACTTGATTCATTTAAGAAAAGACAAGAAAGGGGGAAAAAAAGAAACTGAGAAGGGAGACAAATAGAAAACACAAAATAAAGAGCAGAAAAGGCAACCAAATGTGCGAAGATCACTAACCCTGCGAGATGGTTCTTTGAAAATAGTAGAGAAAATCCTGCAAATCTCTGACATGATTCATCAAGATAAAAAGGGGTTGACATAAGCAAACATTATTAGAATCAAAAAGGAAACATAATTACTGGTATAATGGAGATTAAATGAAAACATTATGAACTTTGTGTCAATAAGTTTGAAAACGTAAATGAAATAAATTGCTAGAATGAGTAAAATGATCAAAACTGACTAAATAGAAAGTTTGAATGATCCTATAATCTTCTCCACCCCCCTTTTTTTTTTTTTTTAACTGTGGTAAGATCCTATAATCTTTAGGGAAAAGGCTATTCCACAGTGATGAAAACAATTAATAAATCAATGCAAATGGTTCTCGAAAAGCATAATATTGATGGTTAAAATGGTTAACTCTTCTGTTATGTCTATTTTACCACAATGAAAACAAATAAATAGGTCTGAATAGTTTAAAAAAAGAAAAGAAGCTGAGTGAAGAGAGCCAGTCACAGAATGTAGTAACATATATAAATTAAGAAACGTGCACAGAGAGAGTGAAGGTGAGAGAGAGAGAGCAGGAGTTGGGGGACAGAGGGAGAGAAGCAGGCTCCCCACTGAGCAGGGAGCCCAACATGGGGCTCGATCCCAGGACTCTGGGATCATGACCCAAGCCACAGGCAGACACCCAACCTATTGAGGCGCCCCAGAAACATGCACAACTAGACAGTATATTGTTAGGCTACAAAATATTATTTGGGGGTACACAGAGAAATACTAAACTAGTGCAGAACAGCAAGGGCAGGATCAGCATTAAAATCAAGGAATGAGAGCACTGCTGGTGGGAAGGGTTGGGGACAGGACCAGAGTGGGGCCCGAGGAGCTTCCAAGTTACTGGTCACATTCTACTTCTTGAGTTGGGTGGTAGACATGGGGTGTTGGTTTTATTCATCTTCTTTAAGCTGTACACATCATATATATGTGAATACACTTCTAATATATATACATTCGAACCTCTGCTTCATCCATTCATGCTTTAACGAGCATTTTAATCTGCATGTGACTGAGCTGGGGACCGAGAGCGATATTAAGTAGCTCCTTGGAGACCTCTAGATCCCGAAGGCAGGCTGGTGGAAGGGAAAATAGAATAAGCAGAGAAAGAAGAGACTCAAAATGGGTCAGCAGGCCCAAGCCAAGGAACAAAGACTTTCAAGCAGGAAAGGGTGGCCAACTGTGTCAAACGTGGCTTCATGGCCACACGTGCCCTCTCTTCCATTTACTCGTCATGACGCTCCCTCACATCTTTCTGGAATGCGGCATCTCTGTAGAACTGAATGGAAACTGTGTCTCCTCCTCCCCACGAGGGTCTTGTCACATTCCTATCTTAGGAGACTACATTCCAGGCAGCTCAGATAGAGCCAACAGCAGGGCGCTTGTAGGGCAAAGCAAAAAGCAGGAGCCCATGGTCAGATGTGTTTAGCTCGCAGTGTGCCCCTCAATCCCTGAGTAACGAGGGGTTCTATGCTTTCAAGTGAGGATAATACCTTCTATGTCACAAAATCACCTATTTTATATTTACATCTCCCTGCCTTATGCCAGGCAGGATTTACAAAGGTCGGGATGGGAGTAGCAACAATAAGCTTTCATGTGAGGATACCCGTGGTCAAGCACGTGCACGCTGGCCCTGGGCCTGGTGGTATTACATCACAATGTTCCAATATTGAGTTCCAATATTCCATTTCGGCACGACACCAACAACGCGATCAGTCCTTCCACCTGGAGTCCGCACAATAAAAGCAGGTCACCTGCTGGGAAGCACATGGTTCCTTGCTGCCTTTTACTGAGGGCTTTCTCTGGGCCAGGCACTGCGCTGAGGGCTTTACACACCACGTTTCTGTTCCTCGTAACAATCTTGTGAGGTAGATACCATCGCCCTCATTTTTCAAGGGGGAACTGAGGCACTGAAGTGTAGGGAGGTGAAGCATCCTCTCCAAGGTCCCATGGGAAGAACTGGGGCTCATGATGAGCTGGAATTTGGAGTCGGACCAATAAAATCTAACCTGTGGAATCTTACCAGAAGGATGTCAATAAGGACACCAAGAAAGCCCTCCACATCTATCCCTACAGTGTGCACAAAGGATAGTTTCCTCAGGCTGTTCCTTACAACAACCCTCCAACTGTTCCCCAGAGCACAATGCAGTACAGTTATCTGGGGGCCTGGATCCAGGTGGCAATGGGGAGGTAAAGGGGAGAATAATTTGTTAGAATCCACGTCTACAACTCTCAAATGGTCTTTTTTTTTTAATTAAAGATTTTATTTATTTATTTGATAGAGAAAGACAGCAAGAGAGGGAACACAAGCAGGGGGAGTGGGAGAGGGAGAAGCAGGCTTCCTGCGGAGCAGGGAGCCCGATGCGGGGCTCGATCCCAGGACCCTGAGATCATGACCTGAGCCGAAGGCAGACGCTTAACGACTGAGCCACCCACGCGCTCCTCAGATGGTCTGTCTTAATCCAAAGGTGGATTTCAGTTTATGGATTAACTTTGAACACACTATTCAATTTACTTATTATACTGACTGTCTGCCTCTCGCACTGAACGCAATCTCCATGAAGGCAGGGATTCTTCTCTGCCTTGTCCACTCGTGTATCTCAAGCCCCTGCAACAGTGCGGGGTACATAGCAGCTCAGTATTTAACGAATGGATCAAATCAACACAAATTTAATGTGGAAAAGAAGTGAGGAATGAGAACTCTCTTACACTGGTGATGGGAGTAAAGACTTGTACAATCTGTTTGACAGCAATCTGGCAAGGTCTAGTAAAACTGAAATACACACTGTAATTCTGCTTCTAGTCAAATATGCTCTACAGATATTCTAGCACAGGTGCCAAAGGAGACATCCAAGTTTTTCACTACAGCAATGTTCGTAGTAGCAAAAAACCTGTAAGTAATTTAAATGTTCATCAATGGAGGAATGGGTAAATATACTAAAGTGGCTTCATAAAATGGACTACTGTATCTCTCTCTCCCTTTCCCCTCATGCTCATTTGTTTTGGTTCTTAAACCGAGAAACAGACTCTTGAATACAGAGAACAAACTGATGGTTACTGGAGGGTAGGTGGGTGGGGGGATGGGTGTGATGGGTGATGAGCACTAGCTTTTGTATGGAAGTGTTGAATCACTATATTGTACACCTAAAACTAATATTACACTGTATTTTAACTACTGGAATTTAAATGAAAACTTAAAAAATAAAAATAAAATTGGGGTGCCCGGCTGGCTCAGTAAGTTAAATGTCTGACTTTGGCTCGAGTCATGATCTTGGGGTCCTGGGATGGAACCCTGCATGGGGCTCCCCGCTCAGGGGCGGGGGGGCGGGGAGTCTGCTTCTCCCTCTACCTCTGCCCCTCCCCCTGCTCATGCTTTCTCAAATAAATAAAATCTTTAAAAATAAAAAAAATAAAATAGACTACTGTAAGCAGTGATGAGGAATAAACTAGATTATATTAACATGAATAGTTCTAAACATAATGTAAGCAAAATGTAAAATAAAACACAGAATTTTATTAATGTAAAATTTTAAAACACAAAAGAATATTGTATATTACTCAAGGATATCTATTAATATATCTGAGTGTAAAAGCATAAAAAATTCTAGTGGATGCCCATACAGAGGGGAAAAGGGTGTAAGATAGGAAATGGACAAAGAGGACTTCAAATTCATATGCAATTTTTATTTATCTAAAAGGCTCCAGGCGAATATGACAAAATATTAACGACTACCAATCTGGCGCACTGAGTACGCAGGTGTTTGTTTTAATATTTTGTTTTTCTGTATTTTTAAATTTCTCAAAAAAGAAACAAATACAATGCCTCGAAAGAGGGAAGAATTTTCAGCAAGCTTTCTTCCGATATTAAATACTAAAATAAAAATACATGTCTGGATGTGGTTCCACATAGGTAGTGTGAACAGTTTAGCTTTTCATTCTCAAGCTGATTCTAAGTGTTGATGGAACAAAGAAATACATTTGGTGGATGTAGAGCTTGGGCCTCTACTTCTGGTTCTGAGCAGCTACTCTCCAGGACAAAGCCTGAACACCTGTGCTGGGGGGTGTCCAACACTTGTTGTCTCTCGCTGACCCCTCCCTGACATGTCCCTTCTCTTTTTCCTTTCTTTCTTCCACAAAAGCTCTGCACCAGGAGTCATCTGGAGATGGTCAGGGTTCGGACACTAACCTGGCATGTGACTCTGGGCTGCCACTTCATCATTCTGGACCTCAATGATCTCCTCCTAGGAGAACAGCTGTTTTGCCTAGAGGCAAATAACCCTCCCCCTCACAGCTCTCCTCTCTATTCCAGCACCATCTACAGCAGACTACAGGTATATAGGCCTCCTCCTTAATCTCACCTCTGCTCTTTGTCTTTGCTTCAGCTCCTGCTGGGCTGATTTCTGCTTGGCCTTCTCAACTCTGCTGACAGGTTCTTTAACTTTGGATTTTTCTTTACGGGTAGGTTGATCCATGACTTGGCTTCTGAACACTTCTTAGCTCTGACCTGGATGGTGCAGAAGAGACTGCCTGATTAACAAAAGAAAGAAAGGAAAGAAAAGAAAAAGAATTTCCAGTCACTGCCTTAACTAATATCCAAGTTCAGCACCCTCCTTTGACAGGTGAGGCAGAGTGGCCCTGTGGAAAGAGCGCTGGATTAGGTGGACTAAGACCGAACCCACCGCCATGACCTTGCCGGGTGTCTCTGGGCAAATTGTTGTAATATCTATTTTTCTGAAATTTAAAAAAAAATTTCTGTATTTTTAAATTACTAAGAAAAAAAGAAAAAGCAAGAAAGAATAAAACTTATAGAAAGAGGGAAGGCAATGCAGCAAACTTTCTCTTGATATTAAATACTTAAATACTAAAATGAAATCCCCTCTCCACTCTGAGCCTTAAAGTTTCATGTATGCAAAATGGGACAACAGCCCCTTCCCTGGCGTGAGGAGCAAGCGAGAGGGCCTGTGACACGTTCCTACACTGCAGCGCGTTGTTCTAACTGCGAGGCCACCGCGACCCGGCGGGGCGAGCCAGTGCCAGCCTCGTAGCGGGGCGGCGGGGAGGCCCGGGCCTCGCGCAGTCTCAGGGCCACGGCCTTCCCACCTCTGGCCGGCCGGGCACTTACGGCCCGGCTCGGTCGCAGGGCCACCGCCCCGCCCCGGCCCGCCCTCCGCCACCGCCCGCCCTGGGCCCAAGCCCGGCCCCAGGAGACGCTCCCCCGCCCGCCGCTGCCCTCTCCGGGTGCAAGATGGCGGCGGGCGACGGTCAGGAGTCGGCGCCGGCCCTCCCCGTCTCGGGACTCCGGGACTCCGCCGCGTCGCCGGCAAGGCCCCACGTGGGACACGCCGGCCTTCCCCTACCTCCCGGCCTGGAGTCGCGAGCCCGCCGCGCCTCGGATTGGGCGGGGCCGGGGCGGCGACCCGGAGGCGGGGCTGGGAGGCGGGGCGGCGGAGACCGGCGCGCTCTGAGGCCCCGCCTCCTGAGAGGCCCGCGCGTGCGTAGAGAGCATAGCTGGACGTCTCCCGTTTTTCCCGAGCGTGGGCTCTGGAACTGGGGAGCTTTAACAATGCTTTCCCGGGAATATTTTCTGGGGCAGCTGCTAGGCTTTGAAGGGTGAGATCTAAAACCTGGGCCGAGAATTGTAAGTTTCTGGGCCTCAGTTTCTTAATTCGAAAAGTGGGGATGGTGATTTGCGCCTTCTTGATTTACGAGCTTGTTAGGAAGACCAAGTGAGGTCTTGCTGACCACAGTGTTTTGAAGCAGGAAGTCAGGACAAATGTAAATAACCAATATAAGTATAGAGAAATGTTCAAGCTCACTGATAATACATCATTTTACAATTACAGTTGTTTTACAATTACAATTTTACAATTATAATAATTTTACAAATTAAAATAGCTGGCTGTCGTTTTTCATTTACTAGAACAGGATTGAAGAAAATAGTAGGTAAATGCTTTGACAACAGAATCTTGTTCAGTCTAATAATAATAACAATAATAACAGCTGCCTCTCTTCGGGGCTTATGATATTCCACACACCGTTCTTAGAGCTTCACATTTATTAACTCATTTATTCCTGCTGATAAATGCGTACAGTAATGTACATGTATAGTGACATGTTATTATCACCATCGTACAGATAAGGGAACAGAGGCACGGAGAAGTTAAGTGACTTGTCCATGGTTACACAGCTAGTAAGTACCGCAGCAAGTACTTCAGCCAGGATTCAGGATAGGACAATGGCCTATCCAGAGGAACACATGTCGTCCAGATCCCCTACTTCTGTTCCTCTAAGAATTAGGCAAGAATTGAAACAACTGACGGATGCTAAGCAGGAAGTTGTTCAATGGATATGGAGTTTCCGTTTTGTAAGATGAAAAAGTCCTAAAGATCTTTTGCACAAGAATGTGCATATATTTAATACCACTGTACTGTACACTTAAATAAGGTGGGAAATTTTATATTAAGGTCTTTTTTTACCACAATATTAAAAAAGCACAACCTTTGACTCAGCAATTCCACTTCTAAGTTATCCTAACTAAATAATCAGAGATAGCACTATTCTTAAGAGTAAGAAACTGGAGGGGCGCCTGGGTGGCTCAGTCTGTTAAGCCTCTGCCTTGGGCTCAGGTCATTGGATCCCAGGGTCCTGGGATCAAGCCCCACATCTGGCTGGTGCTCAATGGGGAGTCTGCTTCTCCTTTTCTCTCTGCCCCTATCCCCTGCTAGGGCTCTTTTGCTCTCTCTCTCTAAAATAAATAAATAAAATCTAAAAAAAAAAAAAGTAAAAAACTGGAAACAAAATAATTGTAACAGGGGTTGATTAAATAAACAATAGGATGGCTGGCATGGGATTCCATGCAGCCATCAAAATGACGTAGAAGAATATTTATTGACATAATAAAATGTTTTTATTAAATGAAAAAGTTACAAAGAGGAACATACAACATAATCACAGTAATCACAGTATTTGTTTCAAAAAAGATTATTTATACATATGGCAAAGAGGCTGTATGAAAACACCAAAACATAAATCCAGATTATTTTGAGAGTAGAGGGGATTTTTTTTTTTTTTTTTTTTTTTGAGACAGAGCTCACGATCAGGAGCAGGCACAGAGGAAAAGGGAGAGAATCTTAAGCAGGCTCCACACCCAGAGTGGAGCCCAAAGAAGGGCTCGATCTCGCAACTCTGAGATCATGACCTGAGCCAAAATCAAGAGTCAAATGCCCTAACTGACTGAGCCACCCAGGCGCCCCAAGTGTGATAGATTTACCTTCTTTGTGCTTTTCTTTATTTTGCAAAATTTCTACAATGAACACTTATACTTTAGTAAGGTTTATACTTTCTTTTAAAGAGAAGAAAGTCTAACAAATGTTATTTTAAACTTCTATATTAATTTTGGTTGGATTATTGTTAATAATAAACGTGGCCAGATTAGATTGGAGTGTATTACAGCTGGAAACAGGGCAGGGACCTTTGGAAAGCTTTAGAAAGACAACTAAAACAGACTGGATATAG
Organism: Leptonychotes weddellii; assembly: GCF_054177405.1. Lineage (NCBI taxonomy): Eukaryota > Metazoa > Chordata > Mammalia > Carnivora > Phocidae > Leptonychotes > Leptonychotes weddellii. Next base: position 30,627,690 of record NC_138372.1, read on the forward strand.
GGTATAAAGGAGTGGAAAAGCCAAAGAATATTGGAAAAATAGTGGAGACACTGATAAAAAAGAAGGTATGCTGTTGGCTTGGGAAAGGATTGAGGAAGAGGGTAAGTCAGAGGGGTGTGTGTGCATGTGGGTGTAAGAGAGAGTTCAAATTTAGAGGGTGCAAGAAGAGTTGTCTAGCTCCAGAAAGGACACTGGTTTGGAACTCTTCATCAGGAAAGTGAGGCTGGAGTCTGGAGCGAGTGAAAGTCCCCTCCTTGTTCTTCCTCTATGAGTTTATGATCTCTATCTATCCATCTACCTATCTGTCTTTCTGTCTTTTTGTGACCATCAACAGACTTGGCCAATGTGCACAATTCCCTAGTTGGCTGAGCCAGAGTTTACATTAACATAACTATGGAATATTTTTACAATTGAGCTGTACACCAGACTGAGATTACTTTCACTTTATTGAACAACCTTTCTCTCCTAGAGTCAAAAATTGCCTTTTTTTTCATTCACTTAATTATGCATCTATTGTTAATTCTTCCCCCAAATTCTCCATCTGGACTATAAAACATTTCTTGATCTGGTCATGTGAATCTGGTGATCTCTCAGTGTCTTTTTTTTTTTTTTTTCTTGGAGACATCCTTCCTCGAGCCCATCCTCCTCTCTCCAAATTGTCATCTTGGCCTCACTGTCCAACTATTGTCCTAGGATTTCCCCTAACCACATTCTGGGGATTCCCATCTCTACTCTCCGGTGCCAAATCCCCTGATCATCCAGTTGTGGTTTATTCTCTCATTTCAGAAGAGCACATTCTCCAGTAACCTCCCCAGAAGGGGTTCATGGGAGGTAAATTTTTGAAACCTTGTCTAAAAATGGCTTTATTTTCTCTCACACTTGACAGCTTGGCAGGATACGGATTTCCAGATTGGAAATCATATTCTCTCAGAATTTTAAAAGCATTGATCCATTGTCCTTTAGCTTCTCATGTGGTTAGACTCTGCGGAAGTCTGATTTATTCTGATTTCCATCATGTCCTATGTAATTTTTGTTTGTGAGTTTGTTTTCTGGAATTTTTTAGGATATATATTTTTCCTTCATCTTTGGAGCTCCAAATCTTCATAATGATGTGTCCTGGTAAGTCTTTTTCATTCATTGTGCTAGGCACTCAGGAAATGTCTAGGCTTTGGGGAGACTTTCTCTGTGATAGATTTTCTTGTGTTTAAAATCTTTTCTTTCTCATTTTCCCTCTCTTGGTTTTGCTTATTCTACTTTATCAGAGATTCTCCTGAACTTTATCCTCTAGTTCTTCTGTTGAATGTTTTAGTTTCTGCTATAAAATTTTAATTTCCAAGACTTTTTCCTGGTTTCTTGGCTTTCCTTTTGGTAACCTCTTGCTTTGTGTTGTGGATTCAGGACCTTCTCTTCTTTCATATTTCTGAGGACATCAATTGTGATTTTCTGCCATTTTTCTTTTACTTCCTAGATTGTCTTTGTTGTTTTTTTTTTTTTTTAAGATTTTATTTATTCATTTGGCAGAGAGAGAGACAGCAAGAGAGGGAACACAAGCAGGGCGAGTGGGAGAAGGAGAAGCAGGCTTCCCGCTGAGCAGGGAGCCCGATGCAGGGCTTGATCCCAGGACCCTGGGATCATGACCTGAGCCAAAGGCAGACGCCCAATGACGGAACCACCCAGGCACCCTGTCTTTGTTGTTTATTTTAGTCTCTGGCTTTGGCTTTGAAGTTGGAGGCTTTCCTCAAGTAATGATAACAGCTACCATATATTGGGTGTCAAGCACTGTTCTGAGTATTTTACATGTTTTAACTAATTTAATCCTTATGCTACTGTAATGAGGTAGTTACCATTCTTACCGGTAAGGAAACCGAGACCCAGAAAGGTGAGGCTCTCACCCAAGTCACAGAGCTTAGAAGTGGACCTGAATCTAATCAAACCTCTAGCTTTCCAATTCAGCAGAAATATGAGGGATAGAGAAATAAATTAAATGATACCACTCAAAGGCAATCAGCCAAATCGAGAATGTAGGACATTGTACAAGACAAATTTCTAAGTTTTACCAACAATCAAGAGTATGAAGAAAATTTTAAAAGGACAGAAGGATCATTATAGAATAAAGACACTTTAGCAACTTAACAACAAAATGTAATATGTGTATCTTGCTTGGATCCAGTTTTGAACAAACCACATGTAAAAAGACATGTTTGACACTGAAAACGTGTGAACGTAGACTGCATATCAAATAATATCAAGGGATTATTGCCAGTTTTGATAGGTGTAGCGGTAGCATGATGTATGTAGCTGTGTGTGTGTTTATGTGTACCTTAAAAATTATTGAGGACCCTAAGGAGCTTCAGTTTATAAAGGTTATATTTTTTGAAATTTGCCATAGTAGAAATTAAAGTAAGAAGTTTTACATATAATTATTACTTCACTTAAAGACAATAATAGGGGGTGGGGGGTTGGGGTAACTGGGTGACAGGCATTAAGGAGGGCACGTGATGTAATGAGCACTGGGTACTATATAAGACTGATGAATCGGGGCGCCTGGGTGGCTCAGTCAGTTAAGCATCTGCCTTCAGCTCAGGTCATGATCCCGGGTCCTGGGATCGAGTTCCGCATCAGGCTCCCAGTAGGGAGCCCACTTCTCCCTCCCCGCTTGTACTCTCTCACTGTCTCTCCTTCTCTCACTCTCAAATAAACGAAATCTTTAAAAAAAAACACTGATGAATCACTGACCTCTACCTCTGAAACTAATAATACACTCTATGTTAATTATTGAATTTAAATAAAAATTTTTTAAAAAGGCAATAATAATACACATAAACACTTACGTTAGCATAAACATATGTTAACATAAACATATGTAAACACAAACATGACCTAAACATAACAAATACACATGTTAACATAAACAACACGTTTTATGAAAAACAACTTTTCTGAAACAAAAAAATTAGTGAGAAGAGTGGTACTGTTTTACATATCTATACATCTCTTAAGTGTCTGGCTGGCTGGGACAGCTGGATTCTCATATCAGCTCTTGCATTTGATCTGCGGCAGGAGGCTGTGTGGTTGAAATGGGTGGAAAAGGGCATTTCACTCGCCTCCTCAGATAACTGTGGATATTCTTCTTTGATACTATAGCCACACTTGGCAAGTGGTAGTTTCTGAAAGGTTACTGCAGCATAGGATCTAAAATCATACCAGTAAACTTTTCTTGTCTTTTTCCCCTCAGCTTTATTGAGATATAATTGACAGATAGGTTTACAACTTGTAAGACTTGATACATTTATATGTTGTGAAATGGTTACCACCATAAAGTTTACTGACACTTTCCCATCCTGTCACATAATTACCATTTCTTTGTTGTGGTGGGAACATTTAAGATGTCCTTTCTTTTTTTTTTAAAGATTTTATTTATTTGAGAGAGAGAGTGAGAGAGAGAAAGAGCACAAGAGGGGGGAGCGGGAGAGGGAGAAGCAGACTCCCTGCTGAGCAGGTAGCCCGATGCGGGACTCGATCCCGGGACTCCAGGATCATGACCTGAGCCGAAGGCAGTCGCTTAACCAACTGAGCCACCCAGGCGCCCTAAGATGTCCTTTCTTAGCAACTTCCAAGTGTATAATACACCAACGAACTTCTTATACTCTGTTACAGTTAAACCCACTGGTTTATCTTGCATATTGAATAGATCTTTTACCTTTGCATGATTTTTGTCTACATGCATTAGCCATTTGGAAGTTATTGGTTTATGGAGTTATGCAGCTCTTTCAAATGTTGACACATTTCATTACACAACATCAAAAAACCACTAATCATTAATGTCACTGCCAGTCTCATGAGAACAATCTTTTTTTATTGGGAAGCTCTCAAGCCCACAGGAACAGATGAAATGTCAACACAGTGAAAAAATAAACAACAGCCTAGTATTATTATGGACATAAGAATACTGGGGGACCTCATGAAAGGATCTCAGGGGCTCCCGGAGTTCATGGACCCCAGAGACCCCACACATGGCTGTCCTAAAGAAACTCTTGCACACGTGAACCAGGAAAGAATGTTCCTAGCAGCACTGTTTGTAAAAGCCACATTTTTGTCAATGAGGGAATGGACGAAATGTTGGTATATTCATACAGTGTCTACCACACAGTAAGGAATGAATGTACCAGAGCTCTGTGAATCCATCTGGATGAATTTCAATATCTTAATCTGTACTCCAACAAAAAGCAGAGTGTGAACTGAGTCCTTCAGTGCAAGTGCTTACTTCAGAGGTGATCCCAGGAATCAGAAATGGTGAGTGAGAAGAAAAGGAAGAAAAAGCACTAAAATGTGCATTATTGAACTACTGATGTCTGTGGGTTACTGAGCTCATTCCCTCTGGGAACTCTCTGAGGTATTGTGTAGAGTACAGCTCAGAACTGTCCCTCCAAAGGTGTGAGGCTGGAGCATTTTCCACTGACGCCTGTCACTGCCCAGTTGGTCCCCTGGGCTATTCAGGTTCCTAAACTCCTGGGCTGCATACAGGTTGAACAGGCTTCCCAGCCTTCATAGATTCAGATAAGCAAAGAGACACTGTGGCTTTTGAGGTGGCTTGCTGGCGGCTTGCCTGCAAGTTTCAGCTACCCCAGAATCGGGCAAGGGTTAGGGGGATGCTGAGGGCATATGGTGTGGGCCACCACAGGTGTCTGCTAGACCCAGAAACTAAGGTTGAGTGAAAAAAGGAAATCACAGAGAATTATGTACAATGTGCTCCATTTGTATAAAGTTCAAAAATACATAATGCGTTGTTAAGGATACAATTATAGATATTATGAATATAGAGTTACGGATATTATGAAAGCAGGACAGGCAGGAAAGGGTTTATCACATGTTGGGAGACAGTAAGCAAGTCCGTTTGTCAGAAAGCACACGTCGGGGTGCAGCTGGAGATAAAAGTAGTGAGTTAAAGAAGGTAGCTAATTGTTGGGTGTCTTTGAAACCAAACTTCAATTTTACTCTAATATGGAAAGTAAAGGGGAGCAAGCTTGTCAGAAAGAGTGTGATAGGATCGAAACATATTGAAGGGAACCACTACGCAGCTAGCTTGGGAGGGAAAGGGGGCTGAGAGGCAAAGGTCCCTTACACCGGGTAGCACTGGGGGGTTCCCTTGCTTTTAGGGAGACTCCTCTTTGCTCTGTTCCTTTATCAGGAGCAGACAGGCAGGGTGTGGCTTGTTGGTGTGTAGGAGACAGTTAGAGGGAAGTGTGTGGGACAGGGGGAGCCCCCGGCTTCGGGCTTCTTCGGGCTTCCAATAAAAAGGTAAACTCTTGCCAGGCTCACCTCCATAGCCTTCCTGATTTTCCTGCCTGATGCCTCATCTCCCTGAATGGACGGAGGGAACGTTCCCAGCTTGAAGAGTCCAGCTCTGCTGGTGAGGGACAAAGGGCCCTCGATTCCAAAGGTGGTGAGTCCTTCTCCCCCTCTCTTCTCTTCATTCTTTTTAGTCCTTCAGCTTTCTCAAGATCCTCAAGTTCGTTGGAGAAACTATCCCCTTTCTCGTCACTCACATTTTAGAGGACGAAATGGGGGAAGGGGCAATGAGCCCAAAAGGATGAGTGACAAGGGGGCTGGATAGGTTTTGACGAAAGACTCTCATTGAAGTATTATTGTTTTCATTATTAATTATTACAGGTATCATCTATTTAGCCCTTATTATTAGCCAGGTCCTGTGCTGTGTGCATTTAGACGGATCATTTGTAGATTTTGAGGGTCTTCTTAGCCTGCTTGATGTTGTCAAGGGAACTTCCATTGTGTGTTAAAAGTTTTGAAATTAAACTCTTTAAAACTTAAAAGTAAATGAGTGCCTGGGGACAAAATGTTTCCAACATGTGTAGTAGAAAAAAATTGTTCCTGTATGCAAAATTTTGCAAACCATTAAAGAGACAAATGCCCACATTAAAAAATGGACAAAGTATTTAGACAAGTAATTGACAAAGTCCAAATAACAAATAAGTAATCAAAAAAATATAAATTAAAATAAAACACCATTAATTCTTTTAAAAGAGATGCCATTTTGTTATCATTAAAATGACAAAGATTTTTTAAAAACATAAAACCCTGTGACAGCAAGGTTGTGAGAAATAAGCAATTTCCTAACTTTGATAAATTGATCTGACCTTTCTAGAAGGCAATTTGGCAGCGTACATTAAAAGTCTCTCTATTTTATTTTATTTTTTAAAGATTTTATTTATTTATTTGAGAGAGAGAGAATGAGAGACAGAGAGCATGAGAGGGAGGAGGGTCGGAGGGAGAAGCAGACTCCCTGCCGAGCAGGGAGCCCGATGCGGGACTCGATCCTGTGACTCCAGGATCATGACCTGAGCCGAAGGCAGTCGCTTAACCAACTGAGCCACCCAGGCGCCCCAAAGTCTCTCTATTTTAAAGATGGGAAACTCAAAGCCTAAGAGTTTAAGGGGCTTGCTTAAAGTTACAGAGTCAATAGTTAGTTAGGGACTAAACCAAGATTAGGGCTAAGACTTCTAACTCTGGCCCTCAATGCATTACCAATTGTAGCAATGCTTATAATATCAATGTGTCAGAAAACCTAGATATCCTACAGTATAAAATTATTTTAAAAACTCTCTGATAGGGGCGCCTGGGTGGCTCAGTTGGTTAAGTGACTGCCTTCGGCTCAGGTCATGATCCTGGAGTCCCGGGATCGAGTCCCGCATCGGGCTCCCTGCTCGGCGAGGAGCCTGCTTCTCCCTCTGACCCTCCCCACTCTCATGCTCTCTCTATCTCATTCTCTCTCAAATAAATAAATAAAATCTTTAAAAAAAAAAAAAAACCTCTCTGATATCCATGATGGAACACTTAAGTCATTAAAAGAATATTTGATGGTATGGGAAAATGTACATAATGTAGTGCTTAGGGAAAATGTCAGATGTCAACAGTACATACAGTGTGGTCCAATTTTTAAAAAAAGTTATACACATGCACCAAAAAAATATTTGAAGAAACATGTCTCCGGGTGGAGGGATTACAAATGATTTAAACATTTTTAGCCATTTTTTGGGGTAATTTCCAGATTTTCTACAATAAGTAGGATAGAGAAAGCAATGCATTTTGTTTAATAAAAACTTTCTTAAAAAATATTTTATTTATTGGGACGCCTGGGTGGCTCAGATGGTTAAGCATCTGCCTTCAGCTCAGGTCATGATCCCAGGGTCCTGGGATCGAGCCCCACATCGGGCTCTGTGCTCAGCAGGGAGCCTGCTTCTCCCTCTCCTTCTGCTTGCCTGTCTGCCTACTTGTGATCTCTCTCTCTCTCTGTCAAAAAAATAAATAAAATCTTAAAAAAATATATTTTATTTATTTATTTGAGAGAGAGAGAGAGTACAAGCAGGGGGAGTGGCAGGCAGAGGCAGAGAGAGAAGCAGACTCCCCACTGAGCAGGGAGCCCTGTGTGGGGTTCGATCCCAGGACCCCAGAATCATGACCTGAGCTGAAGCCAGATGCTTAATAGCATGAGCCACCCAGGCTCCCCCCGCCAAACTTTTTTTAAATGGCTGAAATGCTCTTTTCAGATGAGATTATGAATGAAATTCACATCTTTAATAAAAAAGCTAAGATCTTACATCACACTAGTCACACTCTACCCAATAACAGAATACACATTTTTAAAAAAGACATGTGAAACATTTACCAAAATAGACCATATGCTCGCACATGAAACAAGTCAGTAAGTTTAAAAGGATTCAAATCATACAATGTATGTTTTTTGCCCATGATGGAATTAAATTCGAAATTAATAACAGAGGGGCACCTGGATTGCTCAGCTGGTTAAGCGCCCAACTCTTGGTTTCAACTCAGGTCACGATCTCATGGGTTGTGGGATTGAGCCCTGGGTCTGGCTCCGTGCTCAGCGGGAAGTCTGCTTGAAGATTCTCTCCCCACCCCCGCCCCCGCTCACCTTTCTTGGCATGTGTGTGCTCTCTCTCTCTCTCAAATAAATAATCCCTAAGAACAAGAAATTAATAATAGAAAGGCATCTTGAAAGTTCCCAAATATTTAGAAACTAGATAACACACTTCTGAATAACCCATAGGTCAAAGAAGAAATCAAAAGGGAAATTAGAAAGTATTTTGAACATAATGAAAATAAAAACCACCATATATCAAAATTTGTGGGATGTCACTAAAGCAAGAGCTAGGGAGAAATTTATAGTACTACATGAATATATTAGAAAAGATCTCAAATCAATGACCTAAGCAACAAGAAAAAGATAAACCCAAAGGAAGCAGAACAAAGGAAGTAATAACAATCTGAGCAGAAACTGATATAGTAGAAACCAGAAAAACATTAGAGAAAATCAATGAAATCAAGAGCTGGTTCTTTGAGAAGATCAATAAAAATGATAAAGCTCTAGCCAGACTAATCAAGAAAAAAGAGACACAAATGACCAATGTCAGGAATGAGAGGTGACATCACTACATTAATTAATTAATGAAGCAAAAATTTTTTTTTAAGATTTTATTTATTTATTTGACAGAGCAAGAGAGGGAACACAAGCAGGGGGAGTGGGAGAGGGAGAAGCAGGCTTCCCGTGGAGCAGGGAGCCCGATGCGGGGCTTGATCCCAGGACCCTGGGATCATGACCTGAGCCGAAGGCAGACGCTTAATGACTGAGCCACCCAGGTGCCCCAGATGAAGCAAATTCTTGAAAGACCCAAACTACCAAACTCTCTCAAGAGGGAGTGGATAATCTGAGTTACCCTATGTTTATTTTAAAGACATTGAATGTGTAGTTACAAACCTTCTCATAAAAAAAACTCCAGGCTCAGATGGCTTCAGGGGTGATTTCCATCAAACATTTGAGGAAGAAATAATATCAGTGCTGCATAAACTCTTAGAAAATTGAAGAGGAGAGAATACTTCTCATCTTATTCTATGTCAACAGCATTACTCTTAATTACCAAAATCAGAAAAAGGTATTACACGAGAGATACTGACCTTATCTTTCATGGACATAGAGGTGAAAATTCTTAGCATTTTAAAAAATTTTATCCAAAGATATAGAAAAAGGATACTACATCAAGATTGACTGGGGTTTATCCCCAGAATATAAGGTTGGTTAATATTTAAAAATCAACCAACGTATTTACTATGTGAAACAAACTAAAAATTAAAAGTTATCTGATCATCACAATAGATACAAAAATGTCATCTGACAAAATTTAACATCCACTCCTGATAAAAACTCTCAGTAAACTAGGAATGGAAGGGAATTTGCTTGACTTGATACAGGGCATCTATGAAAAGCTTATATTACACCCAATGGTGAAGAAGGAATGTTTTCTGCTAGTATCAGGAACAAGGCAAGGAACCATGCAATAAGGCAAGATAAGGAAATAAAAGACCTCCAGATTATGGAGGAAGAAGTAAGACTTTCTTTATTCACAGATGATGTGATCACCTATGTAGAAAATCCTATGGAAGCTACAGAAAAACTCCTAGAACTAACAAGTGAATTTAGCAAGATCATGGATATAAAACCAATACACAAAAATCAACCATGTTTTTATATGCTAGTAATGCAAAATCAGAAATTAAAATTAATAACAATACCATTTACAATAGCATCAAATATTAAATATTTAGGAATGAAGCTGACAAAAGATATGTAAGATTTATACACTGAGAACTATAAAATACTGCTGAGAGAAATGAAAGAAGACGTGACTAAGTGGGGAGATAAACCATATTCATTGGCCAAAACACTCCATGTTGTTAAGATATCAATGGTCCTTAAATTGTGTATGTATATTGAACTTTAGGAAGTGAAATCATATTTTATATTTATTACGAGGACTTTCTTCATAAAGGAATTCCATGATAATCACTCTGAAAAGTGAGGAAGTCTCTTGCCCATTTTGTATCTCATGCTACAGGTGTATGCCTTCATTCATTCTTTCATCTATTTATCCATGTTTTACATTCTACTTACTTCCAGAAAGGATCCTGTCAGTTTGCTTGCATAATACCCTGGTGTGTGCATGATTGCCTTTCTTATTCCAAGTGTAAAATGAGGAAAGTAATTTCTACTTTTCAGGGTTATTGTCAATACCAAAGACAATATATGTAGAGTACCTATAGGTATAGGAAATGGGAGCTACTGTTAATATAGAACAATATTAGCAATTCAAAAACATATTTATGATTTAGTGTTAATTCAATCCTACATTAATATAATGTTGATTATTATAATATCAATATATGTTAACTGAGAACTTGTTAATTTTCCATTCCAAGCTCTGAGAATAGGGCCGGCTGAGCAGCTAAGGCTGCAGCTTCTGGCTGTGGACCCCGGGGGGTGGGGGGGGCACTTCCAGCTGGGCTTCTTTGCCTTCCTGGGCTGTCTGTGCCTTTGCTCATAGTTTACTCTGTTTCTCCTCCTTCTCCTTGCTTCCTGGTCATTTTCCTCCTCTCTCTTTTAATATTCACTGTGTTTGTTTTCTGATCATCAAAGTTATAGGTATTCAAGGTAGAAAATTTGGAAAATATAGAGGAAATAAGGTCACCTTTAATCCTCACTGCCACCCCCCAGAAGTAGTCATTTTTTAGTATCTACATTCTTACCTTTTTTTCCTAAGCACCTTCTCCCTAAATGGTATCATACTATGCGTATTGCATTTAAAGTTATTGGTTTGGATTATAGTAAAAATTTCCCGGTGCTATTAAAGATTGTTCTATGGCATGATTATGAGATGCTGCATAGTATTTCATAGCAAGAATGTATCATAAATAGGTCACTATTCATTTTAAAGGACTTTTGGGTTTCTTTCAGTTTTTCCTTTTCGAAAATAACTTTGTGATGAGCATCCTCACCAGTAAATCCTTATGCACATCCTTACTGATTCCTATAGGATTCTTTTCTGGAAGTGAAATTACTGGGTTAAAATTTTGCATATTTACACATCGTTTGATACTTATGGCTAAATTATCCTTGTGACAGTTGTTTTGCAATGAACAAGAGAGTTGGTTTGCCCACATGTGTGATAATTCTGGGGATTTTTAAAAAAATATTAGATAATTTAAAGGAAGACAAAACATATCTAACTGTGGTCTTAATTTGTATTTCTCTTTTTGACTAGAGTGTGAATGTCCTACTTCTGATGTCATCCTCCCCGGGGTTAGTCTGCTCCCACAGCTGCTTTCTGTTCATCAGTAACTTGGTAATGTGCTTCAGGGAGACTCCCCTCCTCAAGCCACCTCAGCTGCCCTCTTACAGAGTGAACAGTATGCTGGAAGGACTTCATTTGCTTTTTTATTTTTAGAATCTGGTGCAAATGATTTCACATGTATTTTCTGTGAATCCTTACTATAGCCTTAGCTATGAGATAGGTACTATTATTAGCTTCCTTTCATGTGTAAATTGAGAGGAGACTTGGAAAAACTAACTAACTAACCTGTCTAAGGTCACACAGCCAGGTAATGGCAGAGCCAGGGCTGGAACCCAAGCTGACTCTAGAGCCCATCCTCTTACTCACTTAATAATCTATCTGAATCTCGGAAGATGGGGCTGTGGGGGGGTCTCCTCTTACTTGACTTCAAGTAGCCCTGGTTCAGCGTGGAGCTCTGTGTCACTCTGGGCATGTCTATCCAAGGGGTATTACAAAAGCACCTTCTATTTGAGGGTTTTAGGGATTGGGGTAACTCCCGGGGATCCCAGGCCCTGCTTATTTCCACCTTGGATGATAATTTTTTTTTTAAAGATTTCAATTACTTATTTGAGAGAGAGACAGAGATTGAGACAGAGAGCATGAGTGGGGGAGGAGAGGGAGAAGCAGGCTCCTCACCGAGGAGGGAGCCTGATGTGGGGCTCGATCCCGGAACCCTGGGATCATGACCTGAGCCGAAGGCAGACGCTTAACCGACTCAGCCACCCAGATGCCCCACCTTGGATGATAATTGATAAGGCAGAGAGATTTTCTCCTTTACCTAACTTCTCTTGTTCAATTTTCGAGTAGCTGGTAACCTGTGGAAAAATGGGTGGGATAGAGGAAAAAAAAAGTCCTAACTGTAATCCTAATCACACTGTGTCCTGGTGCCATGTTGCCAATTGCAACCCTAGGGGATTAGAGATGGAGGTTACATGCATCATGATTGAAAAACAAAAGCAAAACAAAAACAACCCTAAAGCAGTGTGCTGTTTGCCATGAAAGAAACAGAACTGGAAATTTGTTCAAAGCTTAAGTCCATTTTCAGTTTCCCAACCTCCCTTTGATGGCCCCACCCCTCCAAGTCCCGTTTTGCCTATTCCAAGACCTTCGGGGGCCTAGCCTGATGACCTCTACAAAAACCCTCCTCTTTGAAAAGGATTTGAAATCTTGGGGAGAATTCAAGAGACATTATCTCTTCCGGGAGTTTTTTGTTTATTTGTTTTTTTAGAGAGCAAGAGCACGACTGGGGCTAGGGGGACAGACAGAGGGAGAGGAAGAGGGAGACAGAGAATCTCAAGCAGGCTCCATGCCCAGTGAGGGGCCCAGGGAGGGGCTCGATCTCACAACCCTGAGATCATGACCTGAGCTGAAACCAAGAGTCTGATGCTTAACTGACTGTGCCACCCAGCTGCCCCACTTCCTCCAATGTTTTTACATTTAAACTTCATCCCCAGTTGTGGCATGGAAGATTTGTTTCCTTTTTTTTTTTTTTTAAGATTTTATTTATTTGACAAAGAGAGACACAGCGAGAGAGGGAACACAAGCAGGGGGAGCGGCAGGCAGAAGAAGCAGGCTTCCCTCTGAGCAGGGAGCCTAATGCGGGACTCGATCCTAGGACCCTGGGATCATGACCTGAGCCGAAGGCAGATGCTTAACCTACTGAGCCATCCAGGTGTCCTGAAAGATTGTTTCCTACTAAAGGGATTTCTGGCAGTAGCAAGTAGGTGGGGAGAGAATTTTCTAGGAGGGAATCCTCTGGGGTGTGCTTGTGGTTCATGCACCCGGTGATTTAGTAAGACCGACTACAGCACATTTACTGAGCGCTTGTTCTGCGAGGCATTTGTGGCAAGAGCCTTCCATGTATTGTCTCCTTGAACCTGGGAAAAAGGTTGCACCTTTATAGATGAAGCACTGGAGGCCCACAGATATTAAGCAATGTTCCCAGGGCCATGGAGCTAGTATGTGAGTGGAGCCAAGACTTGAATCCACTGTGGGTGGAAGATGGGCTAGCAACAGGCCCTTTCCAAGTCTGGCTTGGGACACTAAATGCTAAAAGAAGCCAGTATTCTGGTGTGCACTTGTTTAGTACTGGGTGCAAGTTCTCGTTCTTCCAGACTCCTCCCTAAGCCTTCCAAATCACACTCAGTGCCTCACCCTCCGTGTCACCATGGTCCTCACTCATGGCATTTATAGACACCCCTGACACCAGCCTCCACGTTGAGAACTTCCCTCCTTCAATCCTCACAATAATCCTGCCAGGAGGCACAGTCATTATACTCATTTTAAAGACAGAGAAACAGAGTCTCAGTCACAAGGTTACCCAGAGAAGTTGTTATAAGTTGACACGGAGGTAAGTAGCAGAGCTGGGATTCCAACCCTGGGCTGTGTGATTGCAGAGCACTTGCTGAGCAGCCTGCATCTGCACCCCACCTCCTTACATTGTCCCCACGCCCACATCAAGCTCACCAGCCCTTTCTGGTGTCTCCTTGCCTCTGTCCTTGCATAGTTCGGACAGAGATGGCAAGTTCCTCTGGCTCCTGGCTCTCTGGCTGCCTCGTGGCACTCGTATTCCTCCGGCTGCCAATGCCCTTGTCAGGTAGGAGTTGGTGAACCTCTTTCCCTGCCTGGGAAGTCTGCTGGAGGAGTCCCAAGAACAAAGGGGCCTTATTTGTTCCCGCATTCTGTTCTCCACCCCCACCCCCAGTCCTTTCCAATGCCCTCCCCAGGCCCTGCCCTTCCCCAAGACATGCCTTTCATCCCCCGCCCAGCTCCTGTTCTCCTGTCCCTCCCAGACGCCCCTGTCCCTTTTCTGTCCACACCGCACAGGGGACGCCGACGACTACCACCTGGCCCCACTAGGGGGCACAGCCCAGCTGCTCTGCCCGCTCGCCCTGTGGCCGGTCACCGTGCCCGCCGTGGTGACGTGGCTGCGGTCCCCGAGCCCGGATCGCTCCCAGGTCGTGCACGTGTTCCGGGACGGCAGAGACCGGGAGGAAGGCGTGATGCCAGAATACATGGGGCGGACGGCGCTGCTGAGGGACCCCCGAGAGGGGAGCGTGTCCCTGGAGATCCGCCACGTCCGGCTGGAGGACCGAGGGCTGTACCAATGTGAGGTCCAGATTGGAAACCTGACTCGAAACGGCACCGTGACCCTGCAGGTGGCAGGTTAGTCATTTTCAAAGGGGGGACCGAGGTGCCCCCAAGACCTGAATCGTGGGATGCAGTTACCCTAGAGGCGGATTTGTGAAGGTGTGAGGATGAAGCCAGAGACTCTCTCACCAGGTTGGGAGGAGCATGGGGGTGGGGAGAGGGCAGGGCACGCAAGTGCCATGAACAGACCCGCCACCCTGGGGAGGCTGCGGGAAGGGGACAGGGCTCTGGCGGGGACCACGCCCCCACTGCCAGGCGTCTCTGCTCCCTGTCCTGCTCCAGTTCTAGGCTCCGACCCTTACATCCACGTGAAGGGCTACGACGCTGGATGGATCCAGCTGGTGTGCAGGTCGGTGGGATGGTTTCCACAGCCTTTGGCCGAGTGGAGAGACCCTCAAGGCAGGGTGCTTCGACCCCTGTCGGATGCCCATGTCCTGGAAGCTGGGCTCTTCCGGATAGCGGTGTCCAGCAGAGTCAGGGACAGCACGCTGGGGAATGTGTCCTGCACCGTCCACAATTTGGCCCTTGGCCAAGAGAAGACCACAGCCATGCTCATAGCAGGTAAAAGCCAGGGCAGTAAACGGGCTTGAAGCCCCTGGAAAAAATTTGTACCTTAATGGAAACTTTATAAAGAATTTTCATATTTTTTAAATTCTAAAAGTAAAAATGTTTGTGGTAGAAAACTTGAAAAAAGGATGAACATTTTAAAGAAACCAAAAATGGCCTATTATGTCATAAATTAGAACTGCTGCTAACCTTTTGGGGCATTTCTTTCAAGACATTCTAGTATGTCTGTATCTCTGAGTGTGCATGTGTTTGCATATATGTATTCTGCTGGGTCTTTTTCCCTTCAGTTACAACGTCATGGGCATTTTCTGCCCATGCCCTTAAGTAGTTTTCTGCAACATGATTTTTAAGGGCTACACAGTACTTCGTTGTGTGGTTATAGCATAATAAAATTAATCAAAGCCCTATTTCTGGACATCTGGACGGTTTCCCATTTTTCTTCCTATTATGACAAATGGTGCAGTGAACATCTTTGCACATATTTTGGGAAGTGATACTGATTATTTTCTTAGAATGCCTTTCTGGAATTAGAATTAAGAGGTTCAAGGGGTATGAATCTTTTAAAGACCCTTGAAACATGGAGCCATGGGGCAGAGCAGAGTGGTTTTGGAGCCAAGAAAGACAGACTGTGGCCTGGGGTCCCAGATGAGACGGGGTCATGACTTCTGTGAATCCCTTCTTTTTTCTCTCTCTGTCCCCCTCCCTTCCCTTACTACAGCCACTGCTCTCTCACTAAGTGCTAAGTGCTTTACTTGCTCGACCTCTTTAAATCTCCCAACAACCCAACGGGACAGGGATTATATCATCTCTATTTTATAGATGGTCAACCAGGCTTGGGGAGGCTCAGTCTCTTGCCCAGGGTCACACACTGTTGAGTGAAGTCTCGCATCCAGCTGAGACTCTTCCCACTGGTCACAGAACTTCTTCTGCTCTTTTTTTTTTCTTCTTCTTTCCTTTCTCCTTTCTTCTTGCTCAGGCTTTAGGTCTGCTGCTGTAGCACCACAGAAATTGTTCTGTGGCTGCTGGTAGGGCTCAGGGCCAAGATGTCACTCACTGACTTGTTTCACAGCAGGGTGAGGACTTGATGGGGAGACAGGTGGGTGCTCATGAGAAGACAAGAGATGATCCCTGAGGAAGCCCCACCTATCCTCCAAAGTCCCCAGATAATGGCTCCATATAGGGCAGGACAAGGTTGTGGTTCAAAAGTGGGGTTTAACCCGTTGTCTTCAGGCAGGACCATCAAAACCACTCCTAAGAAATGAACATCTCACTTTAAAGTCATCCCTGGGTCATCCAGGGTTGGAGTTACTGAGAGAAGCAAAGACCCTCACCAGTCTTGTCTGGAGGTCTCTCCCTAGACCCGATAGAGACGATTGGGATGTGCTTGAGCCATCTGCCATCTAAAACAGGGTCCTTGGCATGGGAGAAGCTATCGAATGTCTCTTTGAGGGTGGCCATTGGTGGTTCTGTTTTAGCCCCGTCTCCAGGGAGGATCTCCTCCTCAGCAGTGGCTCTTGCTGTGATCCTGCCTGTCCTGGGGATTATCATCATGGTGGGCATATACCTCATCTGGAAGCAAAGAAGATCAAAAGGTAACTAAGTGGTAAGGGAGCCCCAGCTGGCCAGAAGTGGGACAGGCTTCTCTAGGAAATGGCCGGGGGAAGTAGACGTGGACATGAATTATCCATAGGTTGGAGACCCTGCAAAATGGCTGAGAGAGAACTGGTAGAGCCATGCTTGGGGACTCCCAATGCAGAGAGGGTCAGAGAAACTGCAGAAAACCCCTGGGCAGAGCTGTGAATCCTTCTCTTTTGATAAATTAAAAAATAACTGATCATGCCAGCCTTCTAGTTAATTAAGAAACGCAATTCTATCCATGAGATGAAACCCCATGAATACGGTTGAATTTCACAGGATCACAGTGTTGCAAATGACCCTGAAAGTCACAGAATCCAATACTCCTTCCCCTATCTGATGGTTTGAAGACCCTCTAATCCTTTCAAACAGTTGCACACCCACAGTGACAAGGAGCAAAGTCCTATTCGGGCAGCTTGGGCCATCTTTGGACAAACCTGCCTATTAGGAAAAGCCCTTCCTTAAACTGAGCTGCCATATCTCTCTCTGTCTTCTAGAGAAGCTTCTCTATGAACAGGTGATGGAGGTAGGTAAGTGTCCTGAGCTGGGTGGGGATGTTATTGTGTTTTGTTCGTTTTGTCCTCCCAGGGCCCACTAATCTAAATTGTATACCTGAAAATCCCACTATCTGCTGCCCTTGCTGGCAGGGGTGGTGGGGCATCTATACCTGTCTTTTCCAGTTTTTGCAGACTCTTGTCAGAGCTTGCTTTCCAGTATGTTCGGTGATTTTTGTATGTGAACTCACTGCTTGATCCTATTCTGTGGGAGTCGTGTAGATCTAACATGGGGGGGAGCTTTTATTCATTCAACAAACAATTAGTAATTGTCTACTAAGTGCCCCAGATTATACTAGACGCTGGGGTCACAATGGCGAGTAAAAGCAGACACAGTCTGTGCCTTCTTGGAGCTTTCAGTCCAGTCAGGGAAGCATACCTAAGTGAAGTAATTACACAAATAAATGTGCACAAATGCCACGAGAGGAAGTTCTAAGGGCCGTAAAGACCAGAACCAGGAGGAACCAACCGACCAAACTTGAGGGACAGGAGCGGAGCCCCACAAGAAGTGACGTTTGATCTGGAAGACAGGCAAGCTTGGAGGAAGAGGGAACAGAAAACCTTCCACAGCAGAAAGAACAATATGCAAAAGACACACAGTGCAGAAGTGAGGGGAAAGGTGACAGGGGATGAGGTTGTGGACTTAGCAGGGGTCAGGCCAGGGGAGGCCTTGTAGATCATGTGAAGGGTTTCGGTTTTTCTTCTCGGAGCAGTGGTAAAGCAGTGAACAGGGCAATCCTGACCAGAATTGTGCTTCAAGAAGCTCTCTCTGGCTGTGGTGTTGAGACGGGACCAGAGGGAAGAAGACAGGATGTGGGGGGCACCATTTCTGTCATCCAGATGAGAGATGGTGAGGGTCTGGGTCAGGGACGTGGAGATAGGGAGGTTTAAGAGCGGGTTAACTCAATAGGAGTTGGGGACCCTCAAAGTAATGGCACAGAATCTCATTTACTTTTCTTCCTCTAGAAAATCTTCTCTCAGACCACGCAAAAGAAAAAGGTAATTATATGTACAGAATAAAGAGTAGGGAACAAATAACAAAGAACATATTCTTTCTACTTCTACATGAATGCCGACAGACTATCATACATACATTACACACACAAACACACACATGCACACACACACGCGCACACACACATCTTCCACTAATATTATTGGAATTTACTTTCGCGTATCAAGGGGCTATAGGACGGCCATGGTGAGGGGATGCCCTTGGTCAACATTCATAGGTCTGGATTGTCCTGAGCTCCTTTCATCAGCCTTTCCACCAATCACTTAAAAAGAAGGTCTACTTACTATTTAAGAAGGTATTATTATGGTCATATGGGGTGTATGAGCATCTCAAAAATCCATACAACTTTTGCATTGAGAGAGGCAGTGTGTTATGATGGGAGGATCACAGACTCTACAGAAAGTGACTGGATCAGTGACACCTGGCTCAGATCACCCGTCTGCCACTTACTGGTCTTGGAGAAGGCACTTTACTGCTCTGAGCTTTGGTTTCCCCATCTGTAAAATGGGGACAGTAAGTCCCTTCACCTGATTGTTTTCAGGATTAAAATAGACAACTTAAAAAGTTCTTATTACAAAGCCTGGTACCCCTTTCCCTTCCCATTTTTCATCTTCATTAATTGTTTGCCCTGGGCCACTGTGAGTAAAAGTTAGACACACCCAGGGTACCAAAAAATGGGAGCTCTGCCCTTGGAAGGTCTTGCTGGGAAGACAAGTCCCTGGCTCAAAAATGGCTCCATCTGCACTGATTTCCGCATCTCCTCTCCTCCAAGGTGGTGAAAGTGTGGGCGCACACACCTCAGGGACGCTATGGCTATTCTGTCCAAGGGCAGAAGGCATAGTGTGGTGTAGCGGGGCCGTCCTCTGACTGGGAGGCAGACAGACGTAGGCTGGAATCCAGCCTCCCTGGCCACTTGTTAGCTGGATGACCTGGGCAAATCTCCATGTCCCTCTGAGCCTCAGCCCGCCACTCTAGAAAATGAGGATACTAATTATAGGCACCTCACATTGTTGAGGGGATTTGGTGCCCACCTCATTATAAGAACAGGGCACAACAAATGGAGGCTATTAATAACGGGAATCATAAAAATGATAAGTTCCTTAAGGGCCATATCATATTCGGTTTCACCGCCCGAGCGTGCAATGCCTAACACATGCCCAGCCCTTAGCACAGGGCATGGCTGCGGACTCAGATATATAACTTTAATTCTCTGGCAGAGCCAGCGCTAGGAGAAAATGTGGGCTGATGGCCTTTCTGGAAAAGCCACAAGTACAGTACTCCCCGGAAGTCTACAGCTTATGTCCCCAAACCTGGGATCTCCAAATGTATCAGTCGGTCTGCAGGACTTCAGGGGAGTCACTGTCGAGAATAATAGAGCCATGTCCACGAGCTGATGCTAGGCCTTCAGCTAGTCTTACAGCATAGCTATTACCAACAGTAGGTTATTAAAGGGCAGCAAGACACACACGCATGAGCACACAGTTAGAAACACACAGAAGCCCTCACAGGGACCACAGAAAAGGAGCCAGACAGAAAGGGAGGGCCGAGAAAGGAGAACCCAAAGTTCCGGGCAACCGGGTCACTGGGAAAGTGGCAGCAGCACTACCAAGTTCTCCAGTCCAAACTTTGAGAGATGTGACTGGTTTCGGGGTCCACAGGCTGGCCATCGCCCTTTCCACCAGGGGGGATGGAGTGATGAGCCTTCCTGTGTCCCGTCTATTCACTCGTGCCTTTTTCTGTTTTTTAGGAAGGCTCCATAAAGCCCTCAGTAAGTTCCTCGCCTCATCCGTGGCACAAACCTCCTTCTGCTGATGTCTTTGCTTTAGGATGAGTGTCTCGGTTTTACTTCTTGCAGCAGAAGAGGGCGGCAAGGGCACTTGAGGTCATGGGGGTTGGAGATGTATTGGCCCTCGAAGTTCTCTCTTCTCAGATATTCCCTGTTCCTCTTTCCCATAGAATTGTTATCTGGAAAGGTCTGACCAGGAAGCCCTCACCTCCCATAGGTGAAGCCACCTGGGAGACCCTTTATATTCCCTAGGCGTGACATTCCCTTAGGAGGGATCCAAAGCATATGGATCCTCATTAAAGTGAATATGTGGAGCAGTGTTTCTCCACCACTTCACGTATGAGAACCTCTTCATAACCAAAAAAATCTTCAGACACAGGACAACATGTCTGTTTTATTTTACATTGAGAAAACATACCTAAGGAAATCACATGGAAATTGGGTGATTGTTTTAAATGAACTTATACTTTATTCTACTCCCACAACATCCTACAAATGTTTACATCGTCATGACCTATATGCAGAAGACGTGTCATTGACTCGGTCTGCTAGGACATGCTGGTGGACACAGGAATTGGTTGACCCTCCGCCGTGTCGCCAGGGAGCCCTGGCCCATGGCTGGGAGGCACTGCTATTGCAAGCCCCATCATGGGGAAGCTCAGTGTATTGCTACTGAGGATCCGATGTGGGAATGTGGTTGGGATGGGACTGCAGCGCTCTGGGCATGTAGAAGCCCTTGTTTTGATTGGTCCAACTGTTTTTATTCTTTAGAGAAACTCCGGAGTGAACTGAGTAAGTGTCCCATGCTCTTTTAACTCCCGTACCACCTGATCTCCCACTGGGTCTGTATTTCCAGCAATAGCTCACCCCCTTCTTTCTTCTTGTATAGAGTTGAAAAGAGCTGCGGCGAACTCAGGTGAGGTACACTTTTCCCACACTTGGCCCACATGCCCCAGAAGTTCTCAGTTTTTCTATCTTTAATTCAAGCATCCTCTTTATGTCTTTTAGGCTGGAGGAGGGCAAGGCTGCACTTTGGTAAGTTACATCAGTCAGGTCATCCACATGTCAGAGCCCATAGCTCTGGTCCTGTGGAATGCACACTGTCATTTAGAGCTTTTTAAAATCAAATCTGTTTATCTGCTTATCAAATTTTTAAAAATCTGTGATTTTTGGGGTCACATTTAGATTTAGAAAGTCTTCCCTCTTATAGAACACTGATAAATATACATGTTGATCTTCTTATGGGTTCTCTATGATTTTTGAGATTTATCTTAAGTTTATTGGTTATTTGTACATCATCTTTGTGACTTGTCTGCTCCTGTCCTGTCCTGGCTACTTTTTGATTTGTAAGGATTCTTTCTATATAAAGTATACTAGTTCTTTTCATATTTTTCACAACTTATTTTTCCAAGTTTTTTCATTTTCATTTTACTTTCCTTATGGTATTTTTTTGGTGCAT
Organism: Leptonychotes weddellii; assembly: GCF_054177405.1. Taxonomy (NCBI): domain Eukaryota; kingdom Metazoa; phylum Chordata; class Mammalia; order Carnivora; family Phocidae; genus Leptonychotes; species Leptonychotes weddellii. The sequence continues at coordinate 30,649,057 of NC_138372.1, forward strand.
GAGTGTTTTGTTTTTATGTAGTCAAGTTTATTCATCTTTTCCTTTGTAGTCTCTTCCATGCTTTCAAGTTTGGGAAGTCCTTCCTACTCCACAATTGGACCAATAGCCAGTGCTCCTATTTCCGTCTACACACCTGCCACGTCCTTCTTCAAAAATCAGTTTTCTTTTGCGGGGGGTGGTGACTGAGATTCTCAGAGAAGAGAATGGGTGAGGCCCATGCTCCCACAGTGTAGACTACAAAAAGCTTTCATAGTTTTATTCTAAAAGATTTGCACATCTCTTTTCATTTTATTCCTAAGTAGTGGGAGGGTTTTTTGCTGTTATTTTAATGAGACCTGTTATTTTCACTGCTTTGCTTATCAATTTTCTGGCTGCTCATCCTCCTTCTGTTCACATGGCTTCCTTCAGGCAGGTACAATAGAATTGATGAGTTGGCACTTGAGAGAACACCAGATCACCAACCAAGGTGCTCAAAAACCCTTCTGACACTCACGGTCTGGCTCACTCCCACCACCTGACTGAGTACAGATTTCACGGGTTCACTCTCCAAGAAGAGCCTATTTTCTGTACATGGGGAAGGGGGGAGACTCACTGTGACCCTCGTAATCCACAATTTTAAAGAAGAATCCTTCTCTCTATATTACCATTTAGAAATGATAATTATAAGCAATGATTTTAACTACCAAGCATCACATACTCACTGTGTGAACTAGGCACCATCTCCTATATTAGCTCATCAAATTTGTACAAATTTATACACATTTGTACAAATGGGAGCCCCTACTCCCATTTTACAGAGGAAGGAACTGAAGTTGGGAGATAAATAACAAGCCCAAGGTCACAAAACCAGCAAGTGGCAGAGCTGGGACTCACACATCCTAGCTGGCTACTGGGTCTAACATCAAAGCCTATGTTTATTATCATCCATTAGATTCCTTGGGACCATCGAAGACAAAGGCAGTGTTTCCTAAGGATTAAGGCAGCTTCACAGACAGATGAAATACATTTTCCTCTTTCAACTTAATACACTGCCAGCAGATCTAGGAGACTGGAAGACAGTTTTTCTTTGGCTCCTTAACACATAGGGGAGGGGGAACCATGAGATCAAATAGGCCAATGACAGTGGTCACAGACCTAGGGATTATCTTTCCCTCCAAAGCTACCCAAAGATCCCCTAAGACCTTGCCTTTCCCAGCCTCACCTGTCAGTGACTCTCTGCAGTGGCAGTGACCCTGGACCCGGACACAGCACATCCCAAACTCATCCTGTCTGAGGACCGGCGATGTGTGAGGCTTGGAGACAGAAGGCAGCCTGTGCCCGATGGCCCCCAGAGATTTGACTTTGTCGTCAGCGTCCTGGGCGCTGAGTACTTCACGGTGGGCTGTCACTACTGGGAGGTGGACGTGGGAAACAAGACCAAATGGGCCCTGGGAGTGTGTAGTGAGTCCGTGAGCAGGAAGGGGAAGGTCACTGCCACGCCCGCCAACGGACACTGGCTTGTCCGCCAGAGTAGCGAGCAGGAGTATGAAGCTCTCACATCCCCACAGACCACCTTGCGCCTCAAGGAGCCCCCACGGTGCGTGGGGATTTTCCTGGACTATGAAGCAGGCATCGTTTCCTTCTACAATGTGACCAGCAGATCCCACATCTTTACTTTCACCCACACTTTCTCTGGCCCCCTTCGCCCTTTCTTTGAGCCTTGCCTTCATGATGGAGGGAAAAATACAGCACCTCTAATCATCTGCTCGGAACTCCAGAAATCAGAGCCACCAACTGGCCACAAGCCAGAAGAAAAAGGCCATGCGAATGGAGACGTGGCCATGAACGTGGACCCTTCCTTACTCCCTCCTCAGGCACCGGAGCTTTTCCCACCTGGGGATACGATCCTGCCCTGGCCCACTGACCTTGCCCCAGCCCTACAGGGGCTCAAGGTTCCTTCTTTTTAGGGCTGTGCCTCATTACCTGCTCCCCTGATGGTCCAGCACCCTACCCTGGATTTCAGTCTGTTGGCCCAACACCTGATTCCAAAACATCCCATCGCCTTTCCCCAGTTCTAGACCTTGTGATTTTGATTCAACCCACCTTTCACTCAGGGCTCAGTTCTAAACTCTGTCATCCTTCTGGGGACTTAAAATTCCCATTGCTCTGGAAGAATTTCTGAAAACCAAATGAAGGTTTGGTGATGATTAGGTTTAGGTGATGACGGTGAATGTGTGTCATCAAGATACAGGGGTTCTCTACTCAAGGAGCTATTTAGAGGAACTTCACCCTGCCTCATCCTGCACTTGACCTTTTAGTCACGAAGTTATGGTGCCCAGTCCCTGACTTCTCTCTTGTCCCCTCCAGAATGGCTTTTTCCCTTCTCTCAGTGCAGACCAAAGCCAGCTTTTTAAAAGTAAACATATTTTGGGTCACACGCTCTTCCTTCTTTCTTCTGGAATATGGGGTGGGGAAGCTGGAAGGGTAAAACATGCCATCCTTTTCTGTTTCCTTGATGCTTGTTTACACTATAGTTTCCTGACATTCAGAGCTAATGTACACGTTTTCAAAGCTAACTTACCTATTGATGCTAACCAGGTGCAGGGATTTTAAATGTGGTAGCCATAATCCTGAAAAGCCTCAAGAGCACAATCAGGGAGCTGGGAGGCACAGTTTCAAACACAGCAGCCCAGCTGTGCGTGGCCTTGGAAAGACAGCCATGGATGAGTCTGTCTGTTACCCTGGCCTTTTCGAATTTCCTCCTGGGATTTAGAGAGGTCCAGCTAGAAAAGTGGCAGTTTTAACCACCAATGTAGAGGCTTTTTTTCCCCATAAGACCATTATCCTACAAGACGTGACTACTTGTGTAGCAAACAGCCTCTTAGGTGAGAGTATTGATTTCAAATAGGAAGTTGGTAGCTCCTGTGTGAGGTTAAAATAATGAACCTCATTTTTTGGCATGGATTGCAGAAAGAAGCCTACTCACTTTCAAGTCATTGCACACATGTGATCTGGCCTCTTTGTGGAAATACTGGCTGATCTCAGTTTGCAGATGAGTACACAGTTCTACCCAATAGAAACTGGATCTTTCTGGGTGCCTGGGTGGCTCAGTTGGTTAAGCGACTGCCTTCGGCTCAGGTCATGATCCTGGAGTCCCGGGATCGAGTCCCACATCGGGCTCCCTGCTCGGCAGGGAGTCTGCTTCTCCCTCTAACCCTACCCCCTCTTGTGCTCTCTCTCTCACTCTCTCTCTCTCTCTCAAATAAAATAAATAAATAAATAAATAAATAAATAAATAAATAAATAAATAAAATAAAATAAAATAAAAAAGAAACTGGATCTTTCTGTCAGAAGTTCTCTCTGTTAGTGCTTGTAATAGTTAGGATCCTCCTGGGCAATATATGTTTGTTATATTTATATGTATAAAGAGATTTATTATAAGGAATTGGCTCACATGATTATGGAGGCTGGCACGTCCCTAGATCCGCAGGGTTAGTCAGCAAGCTGGAGACGAAGGGGAACCAATGGCGTAGTTCCAGTTTGAAGGCTGACAAGCTGGAGACCCAGGAAGAATCAATATTTCCATATGAGCCTGAAAGTAGGGAAAAAAAGCTGATGTCCCAGGCTAAAGACTGTCAGGCAGGAAGAATTCTCTCATACTAGGGGGAGGGTTGCTTTTTGGTTCTATTCAGGCCTTCAACTGATTGGATGGGGCCCACCTACATTAGGGAGAGCAATCTGCTTTACTCATTCTACCAATTTAAATATTAATCTCATCCAAACACACCCTTCACAGAAACAGTCAGAATAATGTTTAACCAAATGTCTGGGCACCCTGTAGCCTGGTCAAGTTGATATATAAATGTAATTATCACAATGCATGGGCAAAATTTTTGGTTTGCTTTTGCACAGTTCTTAAATAAAATTTGATATTTGTTGTTTGGCATGATGTTATTTTCATCATGAATGAGAAGTTGTGGGGAAGGGCTTTGCACTGGTAATAGGAAAACACCTTATGGGATTGGTTTTTGAATAGCCTTGAATCCACCCAAGCAAGCTTTAACCACAGTTAGAAATAAAGCCACAGTTTTATTTCTGATCTGCCTTCTCAGTATTTTATTTATATCAATTTATAAAATAGTGTATGTGGGGGATTTATATTTTACTCATTCATACTCAGTTTCAAACATACTTTCCAGAATATCTTAATCTTAAAAACTAATTCCCATTGTTCACACTGGCTGCACACAAGAGAATTTACCAGCAGGAAAGAGAACTGATATTTGCGGAAGCAGAAGCTTTACCTCATTTAATCCTTGAAACAATTCTGCCAGGGATTTTACAGGGGAGGAAAATGGTGTTCCAAATGGTTGGGCGGTACAACTGGGATTATAAATCTAGTTTATCTAGCTCTGAAGACAATATTCTTTGCTCTTTGCACTGAAATACCGTGCAGGTATGAGAATATTCTATTAGACTTTTTTTTTTTTTTTTAATAAAACTTGGGGGAAAAAAAAACCTTCACCCTGGATATACCTTAGAAGTCTTATTGTGCCGGCTTGATGAATGGCAGTCAGCTTTATCCAGGTAGGACGCAGAAAAATCCCTGTGCAGAAGCGTTGGGGAACCCAGAGGCAGCGCCTCATATGGGGAACGTTTAGTTTCTCTGACAAACGGATTGGGTTAGTTGATCTTTAATCTCCCTTCTAGTTCTACAATCCTTTGACTTTTAATTATAAACCTCAAGTAAAGCGCGCGAATCAAGGCTTCACGGGATGTCTACAGGATCGTCAAGTGCCACCAGCTCAAAGTAAAGAAGAAACTGAGTTCATGATTCCGTGGAGGTCATTCACGTTAGCTCTACGTATTCTACTGCTGGCCAGACCAGTGGCCCCGCACCTTGGGCTTTTAACGCGTGAACGTAGAAAGAAATCTGAGGACCTTGGAAGAGAACTCAGTCTCGGCTACTCAGTTCTAAACTTCGCAGATTCCTTCTCCGAGTCTACGCTCTTCCTCAGGACTACAACTCCCAGCAGGTCTTGCCCGAGGCCAAAGCTTATTGGCGGCCCCGCCTGGGTTTCTTGCGTTGTGGCAGCCAGTACAGCCAGTGGGAAGGAAGGCTTCTCCTCAGGAACCAATCCTGGAAAGGTAGGGCGGGTCCTTTCTGGGTTCCGGCTCCGGCTCCTCCCCCGGCCCACCGAGGCGGCGCTGTCCCTGACGGAGCGGCGGGAGCGAGGTGGGTCCGGGTTGGGCCCGAGGTCGCGGGGGGAGGTGGACACGGCTTCGCGGGGAACTCTGAACGTGGCCCCCTCCCTCCCTCCGGGGAGTTAGAGGCTGTGGCTTTGCTCCCTGGATCCGGTGGGGAGTAAATGGGACCCGGTGGTCCCCTCGCCCCGACCCCTGGCCCCCGCCCCTGGCCCGCGCGGCCAGGAGGCTGCCCTAGCCCCTCCCCACAGGCCCTCCAGTTGGCCTTTCAGTCCAGGTCCTCCCCCCGCCGGCACCGACCATACTTTGGGGGCCAGCCCCTCCCCCTCTCTCATCCCTCCCTCCCAAGCCATCCGGCTACTCAAAACCCAGACCTATGCTCTAGGACGCGCGTATCCTAGACTCCGCCATCGGCTTCTCCCCGCTACTCACAACCCAGCGTCTTGGGCCCCGGTCCCCTAACACCTCTGATTGCAACCTGTGCCTCCTCTCCCCTGCCCATCTCCTGCGGGCCCTCTGACTCCTTTCGTCCCCTCTATCTGACCCGTTATGCAGCTACCCGGTACAGTTCCCTGTTCAACACCTTGTCCCTGGTCTTTCTAAGCTCCTCTCTCTGCATCATTCCCCACCCCCTACCCCTTGACTTCACCCTAAAGACCCCGAACTTTGGCCCTTCAGACCACTTTCCAGCTTGGCCCCTTCACTCTAACCCAGGCCCTTGACCTTCAGCATCTGTGATCACCAGCCCTATCTTCTTGGCTATTACTTCTTAGCCCTGGCTGCTTTTCCACTGCCCCAATCCCTTCCACCCTTGGTCCTCCCTGTACCTCTGAGCCTCCTGGCCCCAATGGGCCCTTCTCTCCCCAAATCTTTGAAATGTGACATGAAAGTGCTTCTGTACTTTACCTGCCACTATGTTCTCAGTAGACAGTGGGCTCCCCATCTCTGCAAGTCCCAATCTTGCTCACCCATCCTGCAAAGTCCTAACTCAGATACTGCCTTATCCCTGCAGCTGCTCATCCCTGATCTCTTCAGGGAGACTCGCCTGTGTCATCTGAACTCACCTGGCACTGTTCTTATTCCTTCCTCCTTCCCTTCACCGCCCCCCTCCTCCAGTCTCCTGTCTCCCTTCTCCTCTCCCTCCGTGTCTTCCTCCCTCCTTCTCTCCATTGCTAGTGTCATGCTTAAAAGCCCTGGCTTTGGAGTAATGGGCATAGGTCCCAGTTCTGCCACTCACTTGCTTTGTGCCCTGGGGCAAGTTACAATTTCTCTGAGCCTCAGTTTCCTCATCTCTAAAATAGGTTGTGAAAATGAAGTGACATGATTTGCATATAGTGTTCAGTCCAGGGCCTGGCACTTAGTATGAGCTTCAAAAATGTTTATTATTATTGGTTCCTGTATAATATGCCAGGTGCCGTGCGAGGCATTGAGGAGTGGATACAAAAGTGACTAAGGCACAGTTCCTGACCCCCCAGAACTGAACCTTCTACACTGTATGCCAGTTTCTGGAGTTCGTGGCCTATTTCCCTGCACTGTGCCATAAATTGAGGGTAATAATCATAATCCTAAATCTTTTTGCTCTTATTTTGATCCAGCATTTGGTCCTGAGTAGAGTCAGAGCCTGGTATATTGCAGGCTGTTAGAATAACAGGATTGGATGTGAGAGGGGGCCAGGTAGCCCCCTGCAGAGAGAGGTATTGGAGCCCTTGGTGGGGTGGGCAGGGCTGGGGACTGAATTCAGATCATATCCATTGACTCAGACATTCAGAAAACATTTGAGCAGTGCCTCGTGCTGGGGAGAGATTGCCAAAATGACCCAGTCTCTGCCCTCAAATTGCTTATTAACTGCTAGTGGAAACAGATATGTGAAAAGATCATTGCAAATCACTGTAAAAGCAAGTACGTACAAGATTCTGTGGGTGCCTAAAGGTGGAAGAGTGGGCAGATTCCTGAGGAACAGTGGGGGAGACAGCCACAAATAAGCATGAAATGGGTTCTGGAGACAGGCCTGCCCTTCACTCAGCTCATTCAACGAATATTTGTTAAAGATCTGCTATAAATGACTGTCACTACTTGAGGAATTTGGGTTACATTAGAAAACAAAGACCCTGTCCCTCATGGGACTTATGTTTTAGCAGGGGGAGGCAGACACTAAAAGATGTAAGAAATAAATAGAATGTTAGCAGGTGAGAAGTGCCGTGGGGCAGGAGCACTGGGAGTGTGAGAATGGGGTTGTGATTTTTAAAAGGATTGTCAGGAAACAGTGAGTAAGTATCAAGGAATAAATTGTTTCTGATGTTTACTTGCATTTTTCAAAGTGAAGCAAGCCTCCTTCATGTCTCTTATCTAGATTTTTCAAGAAACACTCTCTAACAGGGACTGGTAAACTGTAGTTCACCTCCCTTTGTTTTAAATAAAGTTTTATTGGAACACAGCCACACTCATTCCTTTATGTATTGTCTGTGGCTGCTTTTATGATAAGAAGGCAGAGTTGAGTGGTTGCAACGGAGATCCTGTGGTCCCAGATGTTTACTAAATATTTACTGCCTTGCCCTTTCCAGAAAAATTTGCCGGCCTCCACTCAAAGATTTGAGGCTCTGTCAGTATTTCACCATTTTTTGTTTTTCTTGTACTGTTTTTTAATTAAAAAAAATTTTTTTTCTTTCCTAACAAGATCATGTAAGGGATCTTTTTCATTCTTGTAATCTGTGCAGGGCTAGGATATAGTGTCCTCCACAGTGGTCATAGCGGCTGTCATTTGCTGCGTTACTCGTACGCGCCACAAGCACGCTGAGCGCACTGGGGGCATCTCCTCCGCCACAGGGTCCTGCAGTATAGACAGGCGTCGCGGTGTTAGCGATGTGGGAGTCGAGGCTCAGAGGGCTTGAACGATTTGCACAGTTCTATAGTGTGTGTCGCTATCAGGATCCAGCCTGAAGTGTAGTCAGTGCCCCTTCCGTGACTGCTCTTGTGTGTTCCAGAAATACTTGCTGACCTGAAGGAATTCTGTCACGTTCTCCCCTCGCTGGCCTGTCACAGCCTGTGCTTCCGCCCCTCGTCTCTTGCTCGTGTCACTGCACAGCATCTGTGCATGCCCGCCGGGCCTTCCCCGCCATTATTGCCTCAGGGCCCAGAGGAAACACCACCTGCACTGGCCCGGAAGTACTTCGTCTCCTCGTGGCCTGTCCCGGGCTGTAGGAGCTCAGAGTCTGTGTCGCCCAGCAAGCATTTACTGATGTTTGCCGAAGTTGGCAGTGTGTATGTGTAGCTGTGTGTGGGGGAGAGAATGTGGTTTGTATCTGCAAGTCTTTGTAGGTGGCATGTGAGTGTGTGTGTGTGTGTGAGATTTTGTGTGGGGTACGGATATACCCGTATGTGTGATTGTGTAGCCACGTACGTGGCTAAATGTTTGGAAGGGCTGTGTGTGTATATGTGATGTGTGTGACTGTCAGTTTCTATAAGTGTGAGTGTGTGGTGTGTGTGTATGTGTCTGTGTGTGGCTGTATGTGTGTGACTATGGTAGGTGTGTATGGTGTGAGAACATGGTTGAGTGTGGCTGGCATGTGAGAATGGCTGTGTGAGTGTGTGTGTGTGTGTGTGTGTGATGTGGTGTGCATGTGGCTGTGCATGGTGTTGGAGAGTGGAAGTGGATATTGACCAATCAGCAGACATAGCCCAGTCCCCACAGTGGGTCGTGGAGGGCCCCGATGTTAACCCTAGTTGCTAGGCTAGGCTGCGGTCTGGGGAAGGGAAGGGTGGCGGAACATTTAAGAGAATTTAAACAACTGGGAGAGCCTCAAGAATGAGAGGTTCTGTTCATTTTGAAAGCAGGCAAATGGATACTTTTAAGGAAGGTTTTTCAAAAAAGATTAAACATAAAAGGAGTTTCAGTTAGCTTAGAGTTAGGCAGAGAAATGGAATTGTCCCCAACTGGAAGCTCCTTTAGCTGCACATGAATTAAGAGTCTAGACTGTCATTGTTTAGTGGTATGAAGAAAAGTGACATTATTCACATTGCACAACTATCTGTTGGGAGGGGACAAAAGTGATGCCTTCTTTTTACTCTGATGGGTAGCTTTAAATATCTGTGGAAGTTTGTCACTTGAGAGTTATTAAGTAAAGGCATTCTCTCTAAGTATTCCCGTTAATTGAGGTCATTTCTGATGGATGGTTCCATGGGGAAGGTGTACACCCCTTCAGCCAGAGCAAAGTTGCCCTGTGGTGGAGCCGGACCCCAGGAATAAAGGTGTTGGCCATTTGTGTTCATTCTCAGGGTTCAGAAATGGGCAGTGAGAAGGAGCAGAATCCAGAACAGCACCTGCCTGAGGAAGGGGAATGGGGTAAGCCGTGGAGAGTGGATGACTCAGAGGGTTTTCGGATCCCAGACGGGGAGAAAGAGCACGGGCAAGAGAGCCCATCGGAGGGTCCGCAAGAGATCCATCCCAAAAAGCCGTGGCAGAAAGTCACTGTCCCCGCGGGAGAGCCCAGAGGCCCCACGGCTCACCCGAGGCCCGAGACCGATGAGAAGCCCTTCATATGTGCCCAGTGTGGGAAAACCTTCAATAATACCTCCAACCTGAGAACACACCAGCGCATCCACACGGGCGAGAAGCCTTACAAGTGTTCCGAATGTGGCAAGAGCTTCTCGAGGAGCTCCAACCGCATCCGGCACGAGCGGATCCACCTGGAAGAGAAGCACTACAAATGTCCCAAGTGTCAGGAGAGCTTCCGGCGGCGCTCGGACCTCACCACGCACCAGCAAGACCACCTGGGCAAGCGGCCATACCGCTGTGACATCTGTGGCAAGAGCTTCAGCCAGAGCGCCACTCTGGCGGTGCACCATCGGACCCACTTGGAGCCAGCACCCTACATCTGCTGTGAGTGCGGGAAGAGCTTCAGCAACAGCTCCAGCTTTGGCGTGCACCACCGCACGCACACAGGTGAGAGGCCCTATGAGTGCGCTGAGTGTGGGCGGACCTTCAGCGACATCTCCAACTTTGGAGCACACCAGAGGACCCACAGAGGGGAGAAGCCCTACTGGTGCACTCTGTGCGGGAAACACTTTTCCCGGAGCTCAAACCTCATCCGCCACCAGAAAACGCACATGGGAGAGCAGGCTGGGAAAGACTCCAGCTGAAGGACGATGAGGGAGAGAGGCGGAGAGACCCCAGCCTTGTGTAGGAAGATCTCTAGGATCTGCTGCTGCCCCCTTGACCTCAAGCCCTTCATCCCACTTTGGAGAATGGTTTCCTGTTGCCTCTGAAGCCAGGATCTCTGGAAAGTCCTGAGAAGGGACTCTTGAGTAAGAATCCTTGCCGCTCTCCAGGCCAATTTCTTGCCTTGGAAAGTTTGGAGGATCCAGTCTTGGCTTCATCTCCTTGGGAGGAAAGAGAAGTAGGGTAGGCTTAGCACATGCTCATGTCATTAGGGCAACCATCCCCTGGCCTTTGAGGAAGTACCTGTGAGGTGGGCATCACTGTCTGAAGGTCCTCCAAATCGTAGATGAACTGCTTAGGGCATATTGTGGTGGCTGTCAGTTCCCATCTGCTGTGCCCCACCTGCGCTGGGAGGAGCTGCCTTCCCAATGGAAGGGGCCTCCTCAGCCTGGAGAAGAGGTCTGGTCCTGCCTTAGGAACGAAAGGGAAGCCCTCAGGGAGCCACGATCCAGGGACCTTCACAGTCCCCCATGTTTGTGACTTGTTCCCCCACCCTAACCTGCATCTGTGATTAGCAGTAAAACCCTTCAATGAAAAGGACCTGTGTATTTATTTGGGGCATCGAGGAAGTGGGAGCTGGGGAGCTGGTTGCACTGCAGCCTCCCTGCAAGGGGGCTGGATCCCAGGAAGAATGGGTGGCTGCTCTGAAAAGCAGAGGAAAGCAGGCTGAGTCTCTGGGGCCTTTGAGGAGGAAGACAAGAGGAAAGAAGTAACACTGAGCATCCACATCTGCTGTAGAGGCTACAGGTCACATTTATATCTTTGTTTCTGTGAGCTGGCACAGCAGCCCTCAAGGGAATAAGATGAGGACACAAGTGAGGAGACGTGAAGTCATACAGCAGGGGTGTGGTGGAGCCAGAGTTCACACTTGGGCCTCCCTTGATTCTGAGCTGATGCCCTTTCCATTGCTTGCACCTAGTGGCTTCAGAAGGAAGAGCCACCTGGGGGGGCTGGCCTGGGACCAAGTGAGTCCCTGGAAGTGGGAGCTAGGATGGCCTCTTGATGTGGCCCTGGACCATTCGCTTTGTGGGAAGTCAGTGCCAAGTCTGAGAACCTTTTCTCCTTTAGATTCTTGATTGGCACTTCCTTGTGCTTAGGAAGAATGATAGTGTCGGGGAGCAGGGGGTGAGGGCTGGGATGAACCCACAATGGCAGTCTTTGCCTTTAGTGGCAATAGTTTAGTTCCCAAGGCTGGGACAGCTTGGCAGGGGTCCTCCCAGCTTCCTGCCCTCCTGGTTTAGGCCTGGCTTCACATGGCGGATTTCAGTGTTTTCTGCATGGCAGTTTAATGTTCACCCAGATTTCCTCCAACAGATACAGAAGACCCCTCTCTACATCTCTTGCCAGTTGGGTCTTGCTCTTCCCGAGTGAGGGGACTTCTTCATTGTAGCTAATTGCCAGAATATGATTCTGACACCACCCATAACCTAACCTATCACATGGGATCCTGCCACCCACCCAGGAAGGGATGTGCTAGGAGCTTTATACTCATCATGTTGAATTCTCACGTTAAGCCTGGGAAGTAAGAATCACCCACATATATGACGGTTGGAGAAACAGGCAGACAGAAAGTGACTTACTCGAGATTACTTGGCAAGTAAATGGCAGGGTCAGGAACTGAACCTACTTCTGTCTAAATCCAAAGCCTGTATTTTTTCCAACTATAAAGGACTTCCCAACCAATTCCCTGACATATGTAGGACACTACAGTTTACAAAGCACTTTTTAAAAAAAGCTTTTATTTTAATGACCCAGTGCTCATCACGACAAATGCACTCCTTAATCCGCTTAACCTGTTTCATCCATTCCACACCCCCCTTCCCTTCTGGTAACCAGTTCTCTACAGTTAAGAGTCTGTTTCTTGCTTTGTCTCTCTTTTCTTTCCCTTTAGCTCATTTGTTTTGTTTCTGAAATTCCACTTATGAGTGAAATCATTATGGTATTTGTCTTTCTCCAACTGACTTATTTCACTTAGCATTATATCTCTAGCTCCATCCATGTTGTTGCATATGGCAAGATTTCATTCTTTTTTATGACTCAATAATATTCCATTGTCTGTACACCACATCTTTATCCATTCATCAGTTGATGGACATGTGGGCTGTTTCCATAATTTGGCTGTTGTAAATAATGCTGCTATAAACAGGGGTGCATGTATCCCTTTGAATTAATGTTTTTGTATTCTACAAAGCACTTTTATTGCATATACATTTTCCTGCTCCTTGAAAATCTGCATACAAGATATTTTAAACGTAAGTCACCAAACTTGCATGTATGAATTGGCACACTCCCTAATAGTTAAAGTTGCCATCAAACACCACTGAGCACCATTTCTCATGCATCTATTATCTCTGATCTCCATAACTATCCTGTAAGGTGGTAGTATCCCCATTTTTGAGATAAAACAAATCTGAAAGGTTAAATGACCTGACCTAATGGCTAAGCTGTGATCCAAATCAGGTATGTGGGATTCCAAGGCCACACTCTTCATTATATCCACTAACAAGTTAGGTCTACTGGTCCTGTCTGGGGAGCTTGATACCATCCTTCCAGACCTAGAGCCTTAGTGACAATTGCTGTGACTTTCTGGGAGTCTCAGCTGCCAGTAAGATCCAGGACCAATGAACTTGCTTTGATCTTAGGACATGACTTGCTGGCCAATCTCATTTGCCCCTTTTGACCAAGTTCATAGGCTAGGGTTTCTGTGTTGGTTCGGACCTGTGAGTCCTGACTAGTCCACTTATTCACTCTCTGACTTCCTTTTTTGGTAACCTCCCTAATTTTCTCTTTCATTCCCTTCATTTTCTGAGTGTAGGAGACTGGCACATAAACCCAGAGTTACAGTGCAGGATGATAGGTGTCATTATTGTTGTCCCTAGGGTGCTCGAGGAGGGTCTTAAACTGGCCTGTACTGGACATTGGGGTCCAAAATTGAATAAGACAGTCTTTCCTGCAGGGAACTCAGAGGAAGACAAACTCCTTAGAACAGAGTATTGGGAGACCACGGTGGGAATGGCTAATTCTTTGGAGGGAAGGAGAAGGTGAGATGATGATTGAGCCTGGTCTTGAGTGAGTAAGTGTTTACTAGGCAAAGAAGAGGAAGGTTACTTCAGATGGAAGGGAAAGCTTGGTGTTGTAAGGAACAGTGAAACATTTGACATAATCAGAGTGTCCTGTGAGGAGGAGATGAAGCTGGTAGGTAGTCAGGGACCAGATTGTGAAGGGTGTTGGATGCCAGGATAAAGAATTTTGGACTGTAGACCACAGAATTTTAAAGCAGGGGAATGGCATGATCATTCAGGCTAGTGTGGAGGGTGAACTAAAGGGGGTTAGGTAAGTTGGAAATATGCCAAGTGCCAGTTGGAGTCCTCCTGACCCACAGAGATCTCTGTATGATTGCCTCAGAGCCTTGTCAGTTCCACAGAGTGGGAAAGTCCAAACCCTCCACACAATTTCTGCAGGTTCCTGAGATTCATACTCTCATGGTCTCCTTTTGCCTGAGGTTCCCAAGACTGTACAAGCCTCTGTTTTGTCTCTGTCAGCCCTGTCGCAGAACTAAGCACCTTCATTGGCTTCCCCAAGAAATTCTGCCACATCAAGCATTCTGTAAGTTTAGAATCCCTTTGAGAGATTGGAAGTCTTGGGGAGGGGCTCCCATCATGGCATGTCCCTAGCTTCCTCTCTTCCCTCCCATTGCTGCCCTTATCCTCTCCCAATTGCCCTGGAAACTGCAGATTCTTTTACTGTCTTATAAAGATTTTATTTATTTGTTTATTTGAGAGAGAGAGGGAGGGAGAGCTCGAGCAGGGTAAGGAGCAGAGGGGGAGGGAGAGGGAGAAGAGGAAAGAATCTCAAGCGGACTCCGTGCTTTAGACCAACATGGAGCTTGATCTTAGGACGCTGAGATCATGACCTGAGCCGAAACCAAGAGTTGGGCACCTAACTGACTTAGCCACCCAGATGCCCCAACTTTTACTCTATTACAGAAAGCTGTTTGGCTTTCCTCAGTCCCTGATGCCAATTTGCATACAGAAACACATCAAGGAGCTCAGCAGAACAAAGGCTTCACCATTTAACAACACAACACCTACCTCAGGAAGCAGTTGCAAAAATAAACCAATAAATACCCTTGGAGATTCACAAAGCATGTAAGCATATTAAAGGTTTAAGACTCTAGTCTGAACAAAAGTGATTGTTTCCCCTTCCTTCTGAAATAACATAAAAGGAATCGAAACATAACAGCAGAGAGAATGGCAGGGAAGAGGGGTGGTATGTGCAGAGACTTCAACAATTTCTAAAAGTAGATGACACACATTGATGACTTAGCAGAGTGGTGGAAGCCACAGCCCAGAATTCAGACGATGGAAGTGAGAGCCAGCCTTCCTGGCAAAACCACAGAGAGACTCTGAGTTCATGGTTGGCAGGTACTGATGACATGAAAAATGGGTCTAAAAACTATACAGTTTGTAGAAGGTCTGTCTGTGCCACTGCACCAGTCACCTCCCTCTTACCTCCAGAGTGGAGAGTAACTGATGCTTACCTCCAGACAAAAATAAAACACATATAGCAGGACCCCAGAAGGCTCATTCTATAGAAATCCAATAAATCTGGAGAAATCTGGTATGTTTAGTATAGCATTGATATCCCAGAATAAAACTTTTGTCATTGTGACATTTACAAACCCTCTTCCCACCTCATCCTCCAACAATGACCCATCCACTCACACTACAGAAAAGCCTTCCAGAAGACCCCCCTCAGCTTTCCTGTTCAAGAGAGTGACCTCTCAGGGAAACATACAGCAACAGAGGGAACCAACTCAATTACTGAGATTAATCAACTTGGTCTGTTATTCCATAAACAGTCAATGAGGAACACCAGAGTTAAGAATATGGCTAGAAGCATGAAAGAGAGAGACAAGGTAAAGAGAATAAGTGACTCCAGACAACAGAAAGTTATAATGGAGCAGTAGAATCTTTAAAAATTCTAATTATATTCTCAGGAAGATCTGGGAAGATACCACCTCCATAAAACAAGAAACGTTGCTAGTGGAAAGGAAAAATTGGAAAATAGCAAATAGCTTTTGGAAATTAAACATATGACAGCTAAAATAAGATATTCAAGAGACCACTTGGAAGAGAAAATCAAGAAAAGCTTCTACGATGTAGAGCAAAAATACAGACAAGGAAAGAAGAAATAAAGCACATAGAAGATCAACTCAAGAGGTTCTTTTGATGAAGACTGTTGGTCGTCCTCCAAAATCTGTTCTCTCGTTTTGTTGGAGCACTGAACTAACCAACATTTCCCAGCCTCCTTTGCAGTTAGGTATAGTCATATAACTTAAGTTCTTGTCCCTGGAAGATGAGCAGAAATGGTATGTGACATTTCTGGGCTTAGACCTCAGGAAAGCAGCATGTCTTCACCTCATTTTCTTACCACCTTTCACTAGTTGTAACCTGCGGGAATGCAGCTTTGATAGTTGCAGACTATATACTGCCCTAGTGTCAATTTGCCAGATAGAACACAAAACACCCAATTAAATTTGAATTTCAGGTAAACGACAAATAATTTTTTGGTATAATTATGTCCTAGATGTTGCATCATAGTGGGTAGCAGAGCAATGGGATAAAAGGGAGTGGGTTCTTGAGCTTAGCATGCAGCAGTGCTATCCCACTCACCTGCCTGGATGCTTCACAACTATTAATGAGAGAGAAACAGATTTTTTTGTGCTCCAAGCCATTGCTTTCTTGGGCCTCTTTTTTTTTTATAGCACCTTAACCTTTCACCCTAATACTTAGAGGTGAGTTCCTGCCATAACAAGACTGTGGCACATCTTACTACAGATGGTGTCTTATATTGCTATTGGTCATTCTCCCCACCCCCACATTTTAACATCTCCAAAATTGGAATATGTCCAAAAATTGATGCTAGTTTAGATTTGATGATATATCACATTATAAGAGAGACAAGGCAGTGATATCACCAAGATGGTGGAATAGGAAGTCCCAGCCTTCACTGCCCCAAAGAGACAATGACTTAACAACAAAATATAGACCAAAATACCTTTGTGAGAACTCCAGAAACCTACAGCTCGCACAGCTCAGCACAGGTAGTTCTGCCCAGGGTGGGGGGGTATGGGGGTGTGGTAAGAAAGGCAGGGGAAGAGTGGAATATGTATCCAATGTTCTGGATTTTCAGAGGGCTGCCCAAGGACCTGGTTTCTATCTTACCTGATTTGGGGTACTGATGGGGAAACAATATACTTTTGATGACACTGAGTACAAAGTACTTTGGATGTCATTGAGTGGGGTGGCTTCATGCTGTTAACACCAGAGAACCTGCAGTACTACAGATAGGCACCAGAGGGAGCAAGAGATAAATGAGCTCCTGAAAAAAAAGAAACTAGCAGACTTCTCTAATTGGGAAATTAGAGCATAAACTCAGAGAAATTACATCCACCAAAAAGGTTTTCAGAAGTCCCAGAATCTATAGCCAGGCAAATTGTTAAAGGTTTTCCCTTACCTGAAGCCAGTCTGTACAAAAATCAGGAAAATAATACATGAACAAAATGAGAATATCAAGAAAGAGAAACTATGAGAAAGAACCAAACAGTGGCGCCTGGGTGGCTCATTCGGTTAAGTGTCTGACTGGA
This sequence comes from Leptonychotes weddellii, assembly GCF_054177405.1. Lineage (NCBI taxonomy): Eukaryota > Metazoa > Chordata > Mammalia > Carnivora > Phocidae > Leptonychotes > Leptonychotes weddellii. Next base: position 30,666,105 of record NC_138372.1, read on the forward strand.
TTTCAGCTCAGATCATGATCTCAGGGTCGTGAGATCAAGCCCTGTGTCGGGCTCTGTGCTGAGTGTGCAGCCTGCTTGAGATTTTCTCTCTCCCTCTACCCCCCGCCATTTGCTTGCCGCTTTCTCTCAAATAAATTAATTAAGAAAAAAAACCCAAACAAATTCCAGAGCTGAAGAATACAATAGCTGAGCTGAAAAATTCATTAGCGGGGTTCAACAACATGCTTAACCAAACAAGAAAGAACCGGTTATTTGAGATTATTGAGTTAGAGGAACAAAAACAAACAAGAATGAAGAAAAGTGAAGAAAGCCTAAGGGATTTATAGGATATCATAAAGCCAACCAATGTATGTGTTATTGAAGTTCCAGAAGGAGATGAGAGAGAAAGGGGCAGAGCACTTAAAAAAGTAATGATCAAGGACATACAATTTCAAGACACTCCATAGACTCTAAGGATGATGAATCCAAAGAGGCTCACAGCAAGACAAATTATAATCAAACTGTCAAAAGTCAAAGACAGAGAGTCTTGAAAAGCAGCAAGAGAAGAACAACTCACTATGGACAAGGGAGCTCCCATAAGATTATTGCTGTATTCTCAGCAAAAGCCTTACAGGCCAGACGGGAGCAAGATAATATATTCAAGGGCTGGGGCGCCTGGGTGGCTCAGCCGTTAAGCGTCTGCCTTCGGCTCAGGTCATGATCTCAGGGTCCTGGGATCGAGCCCCGCATCGGGCTCCCTGCTCCACGGGAAGCCTGCTTCTCCCTCTCCCACTCCCCTTGCTTGTGTTCCCTCTCTCACTGTGTCTCTCTCTGTCAAATAAATAAAATCTTTAAAAATATATATATATAGATTCAAGGGCTGAGAGAAAAACTGCCAGCCAAGAATATTATATCTGGAAAAATTATCCTTCAAAAATGGAGAAATAAACACTTTCCAGATAAACAAAAGCTGAAGGATTTCATCCACTAGACCTGCCTTCCAAGAAATGCTAAAGGGAGTTCACAAGTTGAAACAAAAGGATGCTAAACAGAAACATGAAAGCATATAAAAATATACAGCTTGTTAGTAAATGTAAAAAAAGAAATAGAGAATACTTTAATACTGTAACGGTATTGCAAAAAACACTTTTAATTCTGGGATAGAATTTAAAAGACAAGCATAAAAACAACTATGACTATAAAACTATGTTAATGGATACAATAAATTATATAAAGATGTAATTTGTGACATCAGTAACAATGTTGGGGGTGGAGAGATGCAAAAGAGTTGGGTTTTGCGTATGGTTAAAGTTGTTATCAGCTTAAAATAGATTATTATAATATAAGATGTTTTGTGTAAGCCCTATGGTAACCACACACACACAAATACCTATAGAAGATATACAAAAGAAAATGAGGAAGGAATCAAAGCATGTGAATACAAAAAGTCAACAACATACAAGGAAGGCAGAAAGAGAGGAAACCAGGGACAAAATAGCTACAAGACAGCAATGAACAAAATGCCAATTGTAAGTCTTTCCCTTTTAGTTAATTAGTTTAAATGTAAATGGATAAGCTCCTCAAAAGACATAGAGTGGCTGAGTGGATTAAAAACAACAACAACTATACCCAACTATATACTGTCTACAGGAGATCCACTTTACATATAAAGATACACATAGGGTGGAAACGAAAAGAAGGAAAAAGATTCCATGCAATTAGTAACCAAGAGAGCAGGAATGGCCATATTTATATCAGATAAAACAGACTTTAAGTAAAAAACTGTCACAAGAGACAAAGAAGAACATTATATAATGATAAAAGGGCCAGTTCACCAGAGAGAGTATAAGAATTACAAATATATCCTGACTGAACATTATAGCACCCAAACATATGAAACAAACATTGTCAGAACTGAAGAGAAAAATAGACTGTAACACAATAATAGTAGGATATTTCAGTACCCCACTTTCAATAATGGATAGAACAACCAGACAGAAGATCAGTAAGGAAATGGAGGGCCTGAACAACACAATAAGCCAAATGGACCTAACATGTATATACAGAACATTCCACCCAACATCAGCAGAATACACATTATTCTCAAGTGTACATGGAACATTCCCCAGGATAGATCACATGTTAAGCCACAAAACAAGTCTTAACCAAATTTTTTTTTTTAAGATTTTATTTATTTATTTGAGAGAGAGAGAATGAGAGACAGAGAGCACGAGAGGGAAGAGGGCAGAGGGAGAAGCAGACCCCCTGCTGAGCAGGGAGCCCGATGTGGGACTCGATCCCGGGACTCCAGGATCATGACCTGAGCCGAAGGCAGTCGCTTAACCAACTGAGCCACCCAGGCACCCAAGTCTTAAACAAATTTAAGAGATGGAAATTATACCAAGTATCTTTTCTGACTACAATGGAGTAAAACTAGAAATCAGTAACAGAAGGAAAATTGGAAAGTTTACAAATATATGGAAATTAAACAACACACTCTTGAACAACCAAGAGGTCAAAGAAGACAAGGGAAATCAGAAAATATCTAGAGATAAATGAAAATGAAAACAAAATGAACCAAAATTTGTGGGATGCAGAAAAGCACTATTAAGAGGGAAGTTGATAGCCGAACATGCCTACATTGAAAAAGAAGAAAGCTCTCAAACCAACAACCTGACTCTATGCTTCAAGGAACTAGAAAAAGAACAAACTAAACCCAAAGTTATCAGAAGGAAGGAAATAATAAAAATAAAGGCAGAAATAAATGAAATAGAGATTAGAAAAACAATAGAAAAATCATCAAAGTACTGAACTGGTTTTTAAGATCAATAAAATTGACAAACCCTTAGCTATACTAAGTAGGACAAAAAAGGGAAGGCTCAACAAAAATCAGAAATGAAGAGGAGACATTGCAATTGATGTCACAGAAGTAAAAAGGATCATGAGACTACTATGAACAATTATATGCCAACAAACTGGATAACCTAGAAGAAATAAATAAATTCCTAGAAATATACAACCCGCACAGACTGAATCATGAAAAAATAGAAAATCTGAATAGACCAATAACTACTAAGGAGATTGAATCAGTAATCAAAATGCTCCCAAAAAAGAAGAGTCCAAAACCAGACAGCTCAAGGGAGAATTCTACCAAATATCTAAAGAACACCAATACTTCTCAAATTCTTCCACAAAATTGAAGAGGAAAGAACATGTCAAACTCATTTTCTGAGGCCAGCATTACCCTGATACCAAAGCCAGACAGACACTACAAGAAAATGACAGAGCAATATCCCTGATGAATACGATACAAAAATCCCCACTAAAATAGGAGCAAAGTGAATTCAGTAGCATATCAAAACTATTGTATATCATGACCAAATGGGATTTATCCCCAAGATACATGATACATGATGGTTCAACATATGAAAACCAATAAATGTAATATACCATTATCAGGTGAAGGACAAAAATCACATGATCATCTCAACTGATGCATAAAAAGCATCTGACAAAACTCAACACCCTATCTTGATAAAAACACTCAACAAACTATGTGCAGAAGGGATGCACCTCAACAAATTAAAGGCCATATATGAAGAGTCCACAGGGAACTTTATACTGGATGGTGAAAGACTGAAAGTTTTTCCTCTAAGGTTAGGAACAAGGCAAAGATGCCCATTCTTACCACTTTTTTTTTTTTAAGATTTTATTTATTTTACAGAGAGAGACACAGCGAGAGAGGGAACACAAGCAGGGAGAGTGGGAGAGGGAGAAGCAGGCCTCCCATTGAGCAGGGAGCCCAATGTGGGGCTCGATCCCAGGACTCTGGAATCATAACCTGAGCCGAAGGCAGACACTTAATGACTGAGCCACCCAGGCGCCCCCATTCTTACCACTTTTATTCAAAATGGTACTTGAAATCTACCCAAAGATATTAGATAGATAAATAGACAGATAAATAAATAAAAGGCATCCAAACTGGTAAGGAAGAAGTAACATCATCTCTTTTCATAGATGACCTGATCTTATATGTAGAAGACCCTGAAGACTCCATAAAAAAAACTATTAGAATAAATGAATTCAGTTAAGTTGCAGAATAGAAAATTGACATACAAAAAGTTCCATTTCTTTTTTTTTTATTTACTTTTTTGAGAGAGTGTGAGAAAGAGCACGAGAGTGGGGTGAGGGGCAGAAGGAGAGGCAGACTCCCCACTGAGCAGGGAGCCCAATGAGGGGCTTGATCCCAGGACTCCAGGATCATGACCTGAACTGAAGTCAGACGCTGAACTGACTGAGCCACCCAGGCACCATGCTAGTTGCATTTCTATACACTAATAATGAACTAACTGAAAAGGAAGTTAAGAAAACAATCCCACTTATAATGGCATCAAAAGAATGAAATACTGGGGTTCCTGGGTGGCAAGATCAGTTAGGCATCCAACTCTCAATCTCAGCTCAGGTCTTGATCTCAGAGTTGTGAGTTCAAGCCCCACACTGGGCTCCACACTGGGCATGGAGCCTACTTAAAAAAAAAAAAAAAAAAAAAAGAATGAAATACTTAGAAATAAACTTGAGGAGAGAAGGAAAGATGGCGGAGGAGTAGGGGACCCTATTTCAACTGGTCCCCGGAATTGAGCTAGATATCTAGCAGACCACTCTGAGCACCCACGAAACCAGCCTGAGATGTAAGAAGATCTGGATCTCTACAAACAGAATATCACAGGAGGTTGGTTTTGAAGTATGAAGCAGGGAGCCGTGATTCCATGGGCAGATATGGGAGGATAAACGGCAGCAGGAGGGTGCCTGGACGTGGGGATCCTACACCGCTGGTGAGCGACAGCCTCGTGCGCTGCGGATGGGCACAGACTTGCAGACGGGTAGCGGTGGGGAAAGGACTTTAGGAAAGCCCCCGGGGCGGAACCCGGAGCGACGGGGTCATGCCTGCGAACTGCAGCCCCCGGACGGAAACCTGGAGTGGCAGGGTCACACGGGTGAACTGGGAACGGCTGGCAGTTTTAGAAGCACAAAGGGCAGAGACAGGCCCCGACCTGGAGGCAGGACTGGGGGCGCTGCGGATGGCGCACAACCCAGGACGCTGCAGTTTATAGCAGCACAGACAGAAACGGAGAGAGTGTGGCCTGGAGAGCTCACTGAAGAACAGACTGCGGTCTCTCTGCTCTGAGGCAGAGGGCTGGAAACGGTCTCTTCTGCTCTGACTCACGGAAGAGACGCGGAAAGCTGCCAGGGAAAGCCGCCACAGAACAAAAGCCCCAAAGACTGATTCCCGCTGAGCCCATCGCCTGCCACAGGGGGGCAGGGCAACTCTGCCCGAACAGGGTTGCCTGAGTAACAGTGCGGAAGGCCCCTCCCGGAGAAGACAGGCTAGGAAAACAAGAGGCCAGCAACCCTAAGGTCCCAAGAAAACAGGTGCATCTTGCTTGGGTTCTGGTCAATAATTTGGACTCTA
>NC_138372.1:30672053-30720546 GCF_054177405.1 Leptonychotes weddellii
GTTCCTCAAAAAGTTAAAAATAGAGTTACCCTATGACCCAGCAATTGCACTCCTGGGTATTTACCCCAAAGACACAGATGTAGTGAAAAGAAGGGCCATATGCACCCCAATGTTCATAGCGGCAATGTCCGCAACAGCCAAACTGTGGAAAGAGCCAAGATGCCCTTCAACTGATGAATGGATAAAGAAGATGTGGCCCATATATACAATGGAATATTACTCAGCCATCAGAAAGGATGAATACCCAACTTTCACATCAACATGGATGGGACTGGAGGAGATTATGCTAAGTGAAGTAAGTCAAGCAGAGAAAGTCAATTATCATATGGTTTCACTTATTTGTGGAACATAAGGAATAGCATGGAGGACATTAGGAGAAGGAAGGGAAAAATGAAGGGAGGGAAATCAGAAGGAGAGATGAACCATGAGAGACTATGGACTCTGGGAAACAAACACGGTTTTAGAGGGGAGGGGGGATTGGTTAGCCCAGTGATGGGTATTAAGGAGGGCACGTACTGCATGGAGCACTGGGTGTTATAGGAAAACAATGGATCATGGATCACCACATCAAAAACCAATGATGTAATGTATGGTGACTAACATAACATAATAAAATTAAAAAAAAAAAAAAAAAACGAAGGGGTCACTGTATCCACATGTGGCTCAGGTAGAATCATCTTGGAAGCCTGCAAAGCTCAGGTTCTGCTTCCCAGTGTCGATTCTCTGACTGATAATGACCTTACGGTGTTAATAAATTGTCAACCCAATAGCCTCTGCTTGTTTAAGATGTCAACTCAGCCTTCCTAAGAAGGTAACTATATCAGAGCCATAAACTGTTGAGCTGGTCACCTCAAGGTGACCCTCCAAGATGGTAACTCTATCATGGTTGTGAATTTTGGTGACCCAGTAATCTGAACTTCCTAGACATGTTAGACCTTCTTTCTCAGTGATTAAGTAGCTTTCAAACCTGAAAAGGCTTAAAATTAAAAATAGAGATGATAAGTAAATCAAACCTATCATATTTATACTTTTGTGTTTAAAATATGTGTGTGTCATAATTTTGAAGTAAATGGCATATTGAAGAATCTGGTAGTCTATGAGGTGTAAGAAAATTTAATTAAGTTTGGAAATAGTATTGGAATATCTGAAAACTAGATCTACTAGATTTATGTTACATATACATATATAAAACAAATTTTTGTCCAGTACTTGGGAAGGATTTGCTCATTAGGGATGGAAACTGGATTAATCGGGCATATGAAGCGTATAAAATGAAAATAGAATATATGAAATTTACAAATAGAGTTTAAAATGCTTAATGGGGGGGAAGGCACCTGGCTGGCTCAGTTGATAGAGCATGTGACTCTTGATCTCAGGGTTTGGGTTTGAGCCCTATGTTGAGTGTAGAGATTACTTAAAAGACTTAATAAAGTCTTTTAAAAAAATGCTTAATGGAATTACATATTATAAATTTAAAAATGGGATTAATTGTTTAAGAGTTTAGGTCCTGGGGTGTCTGGTTTTGCGTCTGTCTTTGGCTCGGGTCATGATCCCAGGGTCCTGGGATCGATCCCCGCATCGGGCTCCCTGCTCTGCGGGAAGCCTGCTTCTCCCTCTTCCTCTGCCTGCCACTCACCCTGCATGTGCTCTCTCTCTCTCTCTGTCCAATAAATAAATAAAATCTTTAAATTCTTTAAAAAAAAGAGTTTAGATTGTTCTGCCTGTCGCTTGAACAATATTAAAATATCCCTTTAAACCTAATTAATATATATTTTTAAAGATTTTATGTATTTATTTATTTTGAGAGAGAGAGCAGGAGATGGGGAAGAAGGGGAAGGGAAGAGGGAGAGGCAGAGGCAGAGAATCTCAACCACGACCATGAGATCATGACCTGAGCCAAAACCAATAGTTGGACACATAACTGACTGAACCACCCAGGTGCCCCAACCTAATTAATATATATATATTTAAAGATTTATTAATTAGAGAGAGAGCATTAGTTGAGGGGGGGAGAGGGAGAAAGAATCTCAAGCAGACTCTGCAGTGAGCATGGAGCCCAATGCAGGGCCTGATCCCATGACCCTGAGATCACAACCCGAACCAAAACCAAGAATCAGATGCTCAAACTGCACCACCCAGGTGCCCCAACCTAATTAATATTTTTGTATAGATATAATAAATTTATTAATAGTATAGTTGTAAATTAAACTTTTAAGGCTTAAATAAAGCCAAAGTTTTGAGTTTGTAGATGAATAAGTGTAATGTTAATTTAAAACCCAAGATGCTAGAGTCTTTTCTGTTCACCAAATCTGCCCTCAGACCTGAAAAAATAATCACACAGATGCTATTATTATATATATTTAACAAATGAAGAACTGAAGCTCAGAAAAGTTCAGACAGCAGCAATACATAGACTCCATGTATGTCTGGCTTTAAAGCCTGTGCTCTTAACCAGTGTACATATGGCTTCCCTGAGTGACCACACCCCTAAAAGCCTCTGGGCTCAAGTACAGATAAAAAATGTGGCTGCCTCTCTCTCAAATGTTCCCCCAAAGAATCATTGCATCTCATTAACTCTGCCTAGCTTAAGGGTCTATTCTGGAACCAATCACTGTGTCTGGGGAAATATGATGCTTTAATTGGCTGTGCCTGGGATTTACCCCAAGTTTGAGGTAGAGTCAACTCCACCACAAACACTTGGGCCTAGAGTAGAGATTGTGTAGTGTATGTGGGACATCATCAAGTGGATCAACATATGCATTGTGGGCGTCCCAGAAGGGGAAGAGAAATAGAAGGGACAGAGATAATATCTGAAGAAATAATAGCTGAAAACTTCCCAAATTTGATGAAAGATATGAATATAAACATCTAAGAAGCTCCATGAACTCCAAGTAAGATGAACTCAAAGAGACCCATGTCGAGAGACATTAGGATCAAACTTTCAAAAGACAAAGACAAAGAGAGAATCGTAAAAGCAGCAAGAGAGAAACATCAAATACAAGGGATCCTCAATAAGATCATAAGCAGATTTTTCATCAGAAACTTTGGAGGCCAGAAGACAGTGGCCTAACACATTCAAAGTGTTCAAAGAAAATAAAAACTGCCAACCAGGATTTGTATGTGGCAAAAATGTCTTTCAAAAGGTTAGGAGAAATTAAGACATTCTCTGATAAACAAAAGCTGAAGGAATCTGTGACCACTAGATCTGGTCTGCAAGAAATGCTCAAGGGAGTCCTGCAAGGTGGAATTAAAAGGATACCAGAGAGTAACTTGAAGCCATATACAGAAATAGAAATCTCAATAAAAGTAAATGCATGGTAATTACAACAGCTAGTATTACTGTAACAGTGGTTTGTAACTGCACTTGGTGTTTTCTACATCATGTGCATTAAGGAGAGCACTTGATGAAATGAGGGTGTTATATGTAACTGATGAATCACTAAATTCTACCCCTGAAATTAGTAATACAGTATATGTTAATTAAAATGAATTTAAATAAAACATTTTTTAAAAACATAAAATCTGCATGTGCCTAGAAGTGTATTCTTGAGGCTAAATAAATTAATAAATAAAAATTAAAAAAATAAAGAGAATAATACACTTAAAGAAAAAAACCCTAATTATTGGTTTAAAAGCTGGTGTTATTGTAACTTCAGATTATAACTCCAAATTTTGTTTTTGACATAATTTAAGAGACTAAAGAATTTAAAAGAATTATTAGTTTATGTTTCAGGGCACACAATGTATAAAGATATAATTTTGTGGCATCAACGACCAAAATGGGTGGGGACAGAACTGAAAAGGAACAGAGTTTTTGTATCTTATTAAGCTGTTATAAGTTCAAATTAGAGTGTTATAACTTTAGGATGTTAAATGCAATCCCCATGGTAACCACAAAGAAAATAGCTACAGAATATAAACAAAAGGAAAAGAGAAAGGAATTTAAACATTTTATTACAAAAAAAAATCAACTAAACACAAGAGAAGACAGTAATGCAAGAAACAAGAGACAAAAAAAGCTATGGGGCATATAGAAAACAAATAGCAAAATGACGGAAGTAAATTCCTCCTTATTGGTAATTACTCTACATGTAAATGGTTTAATTTTTCTAGTCAAAAGACAGACTGGCAGAATGGATAAAAACACTTGATTCAACTAAGATGCTGTCTACCAAAGACTCACTTTAGATCCAAAGACACAAATAGATTGAAAGTGAAAAGACAGAAAAAGATATTCCACACAAACAGTAGCCAAAGGGGAGTAAAGATAGCTCTCCTAATATCAGACAAAATAGACTTTAAAGCAAAAACGTTTACAGATTACTAGGGGTATTAGCAGGAAATAAGGGTGTAAGAAAAAGCAAGCCAGTGACTACAGAGCCTTAAATGACCGGTTAGGTACTCTTTCTGCAGTGTGTAGTCACCAAGGCTATCCAGCAGGGAGGACTGCTAATCCTCTCGTCTCTTTCAGTGACGAGAACTGAAACAGGAACAGTATGGAGGAAGTGGACTTGGTTGAGGAGGTATTTCAGTTTACACTCAGAGAACAATAAATCTTTTCCCATAAATGACTTGACCTGAAATATCCCTTATAGAGCTTGCCTCTGAAGATGTATCTCAAAGAGTTAGACATGATTTTTGAAAATATAAAATGAAAGACTAAAGTTTGCCTAAGCTCCAGCACCTATTGCCCAAAGAATAAAAGAACAACTTTATAGATTTTTGACCCAGTTGCTTTTGATCTAAGTGGTTTTTAAGAAAGCCAGCAAAGTTGGCTATATAATATAATAATAACAATAATAATAATAATAATAATAATAATAACCATTTAGTGAGCGCTTGCTGTGAGCCAGATACCATAAGTCTCTTCTCATCCAATACTCACAACAACCCTGTGGTGATATATGTTCAGTTATTATCCTCTTTTCATAGGTAAAAAATGGAGTCTAAGAGAGGTCACAGAATCATATGCAGCATTACTTAAAGTTCTGTGCTCCCTGTTTCAAAGTCACATTCTCAGTCACCACACTTCACATACATAAGCAGTTGCACTAGGCAGAGAGCATATAGCACTGCCCACCCTCCCCTCCGCCAGGATGATGGGCTGACAAGAAAGAAACTGCCTGACTTTTTTATGTTTCAATTTGTTCAGCAATAAATGGAAATAAAAACTGCCTCTTTATTGAGCAGAGTGATGGGAGATAAGACCAGTTTTTCCTCTTGATTGGATTTCAAAGGAGGCAGCTCAACCATGATGGAAATGGAAGGCTGGTTAAGAGAGTGTTCTTCTGTTAGCAGCACAGCTGCAGCTGCCTCATCTAGACAATGGGCATAATCATAAGAGTATGTACCCCCTAGGGTGTTTCTAAAGATCTAATGTATTAATAGATGTCATAGATTTAGAACAGTTCTTGACAGGGGCGCCTGGCTGGCTCCGACAGTTAAGCGTCTGCCTTCAACTCAGGTCATGATCTCCCAGTCCTGGGATGAGTCCCGCATTGGGCTTCCTGCTCAGCAGGGAGCCTGCTTCTCCCTCTCCCTCTGCCCCTGTACCCTGCTTGTGCTCTCTCTCTCTTGCTCTCTCTCAAATAAATAAATAAAATCTTAAAAAAAAAAAAAAAAAAGAACAGTGCTTGACAAATAGTACTCACTATCTAAACACCGGCTGCTATTGGTATTAAAGATAGAAACTAGGCCACCAGGGATCACTGTGGCCATAAATATATGTAACCTTCAAGCAGAGAGAGGAGAGAAGCCCATACTCACCTTGGCTTCCTCTCAGTTGGCATTTAGTTTGGAGGATTAGCTAGCTATAATCTTGGCCAACAGAAAGGAAAACTCAAAGATATGACACGGATGGAGAAAGAAAGTGTCGGGAAATGATAATAGTTCCTATTTTTTATCTTTTCTCTGGTCAAGCTCTACATGAAGAGTATACCAGTTGGTCTTGTCTAATCCTTGCAGATCTCTAGGGTAAGTATTGTTTTATTTTTTTTTAAGATTTTATTTATTTATTTGTCAGAGAGAGAGAGAGCAAGCGAGAGAGAGAGAGAGAGAGAGAGCACAAGCAGGGTAAGGGGCAGAGGAAGAAGCAGACTTCCCACTGAGCAAGGATCCTGATGTGGGACTCGATCCCAGGACCCTAGGATCATGACCTGAGCTGAAGGTAGACGCCTAACCAAATGAGCCACCCAGGCATCCCTCGGGCAAGTATTCTTAACTGTGTCCCTTGTCTTAGCTTCCACTCCCACCTCTGTAAAAAGACAATAAAAACTGATGGGGATTTGTGTCTGGACATTATGCCCCCAGAGCCTTTACTTCTAACCCCTATCCTCAAGCTTCTTGAGGATCTGCCACTGAGAACCAGATGTCAAGGTCAGGTGTCAACAAGGCTGTGGTGTTGGGGGGGACTGAGACACACTGTAAATTACATGACAATCTGCACTAAGGTGTGTGGAAATAAATTATAAGCCCCAAATACTTTGATATACATTGTTTAAAATTAGACTTTAAACCCTAGGCCACAAGTATCAGTGATATACCATGAGAAACTTTGAGTGCATCCTGTTGGCACAAGTGCTTTTGAAATACAAAACACTAAAAAATCTTCTATCCTCTGCTTAGAAAGAAAGGAAAGCAGTGAGAGAATATTTACCTTCCAGTTTTTATAAAGTTTAGGTTAAATCTATCCTTATCCTTCATACTGCTTTCTATCATAGAGAGCAATTGAATTCTGAAGACCCCTTTTTAGGAAAGGCAATGAAATTCTTGTAATAGTCAGAGGTTTCTTTTCATAACTATCTTTCATGGGTTGTTGTAACCTTACAACTATATTTTTGTTATAGAAACCTATATATGTTGAAATGTGGAGAGTTATGTTGATCCCCTCAAAGTTGTAAAATATGCCACAGGAGGTTGGATCTGCTCACCAACCCGTGATAACTAACCTGCTGACCATAACTACAGATTACAATTAACACAAATTATCAAAACTGTGAAGTCTCATCTTACATTTAAAAACAAAACGAAAGTTCTCAGGTTATCTAAAGGCCCTACATGATCTAGCACTCTGTCACCTCTCTGACCTCATTTACTTGTCACCTGGTCCAGTTGCCTTGGCCTCCTAGCTGGTCCTCCAACACACCAAACATGGTCCTGCCTTTGCACCTTAGAACTTGCTGTATCTTGACTTTGAAGGTTTCTCCCCCAGACACATATATGATTTGCTCCCTCCCTCACTCATCTGTGTTCAAATACCACTCCCTCAGGGAGGCCCTCAAATTATCTCATCTAAATCTGACCTATCCATACCTGCCCTCACAATCCATCATCCTCTCTCTTTAGATTGCCTTTTCCCCTCATAACACAAATCACCATCTGATACTTTATTATGCATTTGTTGATTGCTTATTGGCTCCCCCCACCTCAAAAAGTAAGCTCCATGAAGTCCTATCTTTATTATCCCCGGCCCTGGAAGAATGCCAGACACCCAGTAATTGGTCAGTAAATGAATGAAGCAAAACAAAAGATCTGAGTTCCAAGACAGGAAACAGCTTGCACCGGGAATGCATCACCAGGTGGTTTAGGAGATATCCACTGTCAGAGCCAGAGATGACCTTGAGAATGGAAGAAATCCCTGGGAAATCACAGAAATCTCGGGGGTGAGCACCAGACTTTCCCAATAGAATGGAAGAGGGAATGTGGACTAATTTCATCTGATGGTGGCTTTACACATATATTATCTTATTTCATCTTAATATCACCACAGAGGAGGAAACTGAAGATCAGAAAGGTGATTTCTTCAAGGTTATTCTGCTAAATAGCACCTTCTTTCCAAGACACCACGTTGCTTAGGAGAAAGCTTGGCAAAGAGCATGTGCCCAGTTAAGTAACAGTTGAAGGAATGAATGGACACTTTGTAGGGAAAGTGACAGTTAATTTAATCCAGTTGAGATCAAATGGCCTTATAGAGAGAGCAAAGGCAGATCAGGAGAAAGAAGGAGCTTGCACAAAAAGTTTTGGGTTAGTTAGGTGAGGAGCTGTACAGGAAACACTGAGCACACCACTGTGGCTGGACCCTAGAGTGCTGATGGAGCGTATTAGGAGACAAGGTTTCCAAGGACCAGAATGTGAACAATCTTGACTGCTAGGTTAAGGAATCTGGGCTTTATCATGAGATAGTGAGGAACATTAAGCCGTAGAAAAATGTGGTCAGACATTGCTTTAGGAAGGTCATTCTGGGATGCCAGGGATAGGGTCACCAAATGGATTTGTTGTAATAGTCCCAGTGAAGGGTTATCGCCAAAGCAATCTATTCTCTCTGAACCCCTGAGAGGTTGAGGTTATCACCTGCCCTAAGTGTTCATACAACAGCCACTAGTTGGCAGCAGTGTCCCAAGGAGCAGCTTCCCAGGGCTGTGATGGGATATATCACCTGGTGGAAAACAAGGTTAGGTGGCAGGGTGATCTGAGTGGAGGGAACCCAAAGGCCCATAGGGGAAGGAGTATGTGGAGGTCAGAGAACAAAGTGATCAATGCCTAGAGGATGGTTAGGGTGAAGTGGGGGCAGTGGTGAGCGACGAGGCTACATCTGAGCCCTAGAAACTGATCCTGAATTGCCTTGTATTTCTGGACTAAGGAAGATGGGCATTATCTCAAGGGAAATGGGGACCCAGGGAAGGTTTTAAGTAGAAGAGAGACATGACCAGATGTGCATTTTAGAAAGATTTGCAGGGATGCCTGGCTGGCTCAGTCAGTAGAACATGGAACTCTTGACCTTGGGGTTGTGAGTTCAAGCCCCGCATTGGTATAGAGATTACTTAAAAATAAAATATTAAAAAAAAAAAAGATTTGCAGTGTGGAGAATAAGGGGAGACAGAAAGCAGAAAGAACAGTGAGGAGGTGCTGCAGTGATCCTGGGAGGGAGATGATGAGTAGCCAGCACTCGGGCCAGCAACTGCAATGGACAGAATGGGTCAGATCTGTAGGTGATTCAGGAAACAAAAATCGTAGGATGAGAAGGGGGGCATTAAAAATGTTTTGACAGAGAGAATGAATATTCTTTCCCTACTATTAAATACACATGCGGAATTGTTGGATTTTCTGCCTAAAACTGCACTGGAAAAACTCAAGATTGTGAAACTTCACTGAGTCTAAATTCTAGTTCATTCACTCAACATCCCTGACCAGTGTCTGTGGTGGGATCCTGGGGACAAAGGAATGACTTAGCAGTGGCCTCCCCAGTCTGGTGGAAGGACGGCCAACTCCTGTATAGTTGATGGAGGAAAGAGAGGAAGGACGCTGTGGGGCCCAGAGGGGTAACCTGATTCGGGTTTTCAGGGAGAGGAGACTTTTGAGCCGAGGCTATCAGATGAAGGATCTCACAAACTGTCAGCGAACTTAGCTAAGTCCTGGAAAAGAAGGTGGCCGAGCGCAGCCTCGTTACCTAGTTACGCCTTCCCGTCAGAGACCGTACACGTCACCTCGCGGGCGATAGGACTCCAGGCAAGCGACACTCGCCAACGCCCGGCGCTACCCCAGCGCAAACGCACCTCCCCACACACCGACCTACCGGGGGCTACCGGACCGCGGCCCGAGCAGCCAGGCTGTGATTGGTGGCGGCCTGGGGCCCGCCCCCTCGCCAGCCAACGGTGCGGCTGATTGGCGGAGACGCCGCGGAGCCCCGCCCTTCCTGCGAGGCGACGAGAGGAGCGACCGCCGACCGGGTCCTGGAGCACTGTTGCTGGGATCTGGGGAGGACGGCCGATTCCCCTGGCGGTGGTGGACTGCGCGGCTGGGAGAAAAGGCGTCGAGGGAACGGAAGCTGTGCCTCCCGGGGCATTGTGGGCCACGGCTGGGGCGGGTCCGGGCTCCCGGCGCCTGCGCGCACGGCGCACTTTGGGAAATGGCCGGCGCCGGGCACGTAGGGGCAATCCCAATGCGGGCGGGGAACCGGGGAGTGGGTTCTCGGGCCTTTTCACACCCGGGTCTGGAGCCCGGGGCCGGGGCGGGGCTAGGGTGCTGTCGGCTCTGCCCCGCTTCGGGGCCTCTGGCTCGTGGGCGCCATTGACTTGGCATCCTTGGTGTGCTCCTCCGTCCCCAACCCATCCCTGGTGTGTTTCCTTGCATCCAGCGGCAGTAGCCGCCAGGAGCGCCGCCGTGAGCTTTCACGAGCCCGGAGCTCACCCCTGGCATCGTGGGCCCCTAACTCTCCTCTTTGCACTTCCCCTCCAGGGGCCCCCTCGAAGCTTACGAAAATAACTGCTTTCAACGGAACCTTTTTGGAGACACCTTAAGTCTTCCTCGGTCACACTTAACTTCTTACCTGGCCCCAGCCCTTAAGGCTTTAAGCCTTCAGGCTCCGGCAAGGCTAACCCTTTTCTGAACCACACTCCTCTCATTTGTGAGATGGGGATGGATAATGCCTCAGATTCTTTCAAAGTACCTAATGATAATGGACATAGGCACTTCCATTTACTAAGTACCTGTTTTCCCTTCTCACTCTCTCCTACAACCACTCTTCGTGTAGTTCTGCCTGAGTGCAGTTATGAAGGCTTCTACAGGCAAATTCCACACCCCCGCCCCCCGCCCGATTTTCTCAGCTTTATTTCACCATTTTCCAAATGCCCACAGTGTGCCAAGCCCGCCTTTAACGCCAAAGACTCAGATGAACCAAACTGACTTCTTTCCATGAAATTGATAGTATTGGGAGAAATTAGGAGTTGTAGATAAAAGGTGGAAGGGTATATAGTACCATAGGAAAGGAACAGATGAAGCTCTTTAAATTCCTGGGTGGGAATGGGGGTCAGAAGTCTTTAGAGAGGCCACAGTAGCATCTAAGCTGGATCAGAGGGGGCATTTCCAAGTGAAATGGATGAAGGCAGCTTGACAGCACTCACTGGGCCCATTGGTGGTGGGGGCGGGGGTGGTAGGACGACTCAGGTATGGGTTAAGGGTTGTGTAATTGTTAAAAGTAGGAGTTCTAGAATGATTTGCTGTGGTTTCGGGCCTCTCTGAGCCTGTCAAATGCAGATAAAGTACCACCTCACATTCAAGATAATGCATATTAAGGCCTGAGCATCAAGGTTAGCACATAACTATCATTTTCTGAATACCAGCTATCATGTGAAGGAAAATAGGAATGCCTTGAATGCCAGGATATTTAGATTTTCTCTGGGTAATAAGGGGTCATACAGATTTTCAAGCAATAGAGGGTCTCCCAACCAAGTATTAGGCCTGAACTTGCTTAGCTTCTGGAGATCAGATGAGATGGGGTACATTCAGGGTAGAATGGTCCTAGGCTAAGTAGTAGAGTGTGTTGATCAGAAGTGCTTAGAAGGGACTGGATCTCGAGTCACAAAGTCCAAAGTCACTATAGGAGTTGCTTCTCTCCCATCCCAACCAAATCTCCCTACCCTTAATGCACAAGCATTTCAAAACCATGTTTCTAAAAACCAGCCATTTATATCTGTTTAGGTAAGTTACAGAAGGAGTAAGGTGGTGTATTTACAAGTTGGTTTGTCCAGATATACTATAACTTAGTGTCTGTATTTAATATTGACAACCAAAAAATATATATAAATATCTTCCATCTATACACAGCAGGGCAGGAGTGTCCATGTCTTCTTGCGCAGTGAGTTCTCAGCCTCCCATGGCCCTCCTCATGGTGATCATCTGACCCCTCAGTGCAAAGGAGACTAGAAGCTGGTAGCCCAGTCTGGCCCTTCCCCTCTCCTCCCTGCACTCCAGTGCTCCCAACTGGTCTCAGGCAAAGCAAAATTACTTTGAGTGGTTGGGTAGGAAGAGATGGGTATGGGCGAACCCTAATGGAGCCTGAACCTTAGGGTAGGGAGATCCAGGCCTCAGAAGAGAGTGGCCACAGCTACCTCTTGGGGTAGAAGCCTCATAGTTCATAGTTCGATTAGTGTGTCGTTGGTCATAGGTCCAGCCCTACAGATTAGCGTGGTGAAGAAGGCAAGTGTCTAGGCAGGGCTTGGTCCCCACCTTCAGGTACTGAGCCATTCAGGGTGAAGTCTGGGGTGTAGATACAGGAGACTCTGGCTGATAAAAAAATAATAACAAAATCAGTAATAAAAAAAATTATAAAACTTGTTGCTTCTCTGAGTAAGATCTGAGCAACAGTCTTGTTTTTGTTAAAATCCTGGAGCCATTCAAGTCCTGAATACTCTTCTGGACATCATTGCTGGCTGAAGAAAGGAGCCCCAGGCCCAGCTCTGCTGAAATCTGTCAGTTTGGAAATCTCATCCAGCTGCCTGTGCTCCGAGAGATCCTTGGAGCTGCTGGGAGCAGGCCAGCTGGTGGTGTGGGGCACCTCACACTTGGGAATCGGCCCCCAGGGGGTGGAAGAGCTCCTCGGGTGTCTTGTCACTTTGGCTGGCTCCCCCCTGCCGGAAACCGGAAGCAATCTCATCAAAGGTCCGGCCTTTCGTCTCAGGAACTTTGAAGTAGGTGAAGATGAAGAACAGCACCAGGAGCACAGTGAAGATGATGAAGACGTATGGACCACACAGTTGCTAAAGACACACAGATACACTTGGTTGGAGTCCTGACCCTACATCCTGGCTGTAGGGCCTTGACTTGTAGGACTTGGGGCCTTTGATCTGAGAAAGGGAACAGCTACCCACAACCCAGGAGTGCTGGGATGATTAAATGAGACTGCCTGCACCTGGCGTGTAATGGGCTCCAGGGAGCAGGGTCCCCCTGCAGAGCAGAATGGAGACAATTCAAAGCTAAGGAAAGAACCCCAGAATTGAGGTTGGCGTTTTTAGCTGTGTGACCTGGGCTTCGGAGCCTCAATTTCCTCCTCAGCAGGATTCTGATGAGAAGAGCTGGGAGAGCACTCTGCACAGCACTACGGGGGCCTGCATGCAGGGGAGGAATGGTGGTCAGGGAGGCAGTGGCGGTTCTCACCTCTACATACTGGAAGCACATGCCCACAATGAAATTTGAGGTCCAGTTGGAGAAGCCAGCAACAGCAATGGCAGCTGGGCGAGGACCCTGGCTGAAGAGTTCAGCCACAATGAACCATGGTATGGGGCCAGGGCCCACTTCAAAGAAGGCCACAAAGCCAAAGATGGCCACGATGCTGAGATAGGACATCCAGGGCAGCTGTTCCTGTTGAGGACAAGAGAGGGGTGGAAAGTTAGATTAGGCTGTGATGGATGCTCCGAGGAAACAAACTGCAGATGTAGCCCAGGGCAGGGCTAAGAGCTCTGGGCTGGGAGGCGGGAGGCAGGCAACCTGGGGCTGAACCTGGATTTGCCACATGACTTAGGTACCCTGCACAGGGTCTCACTTTCCTCATCTGAACAAAATGATCTAAGTCCTGCAGGGCGGGTGAGCTGGAACGTATCCTGTGGGAACGGTAATGTGGGGTGCACAAGGGATGGGCTAAGAAGAAGTCCCTGTGGTCCCCTGGCTCTGGATGCAGAGCAGTCTGATGTGGAATGATGTGCAAAAACATTTCTGGAGTAAGTATTAAAGACTGTAAGGTGCTCAGCTCAGAGCCAGCAGCATAGGCCCCAAGCACGTGGCCCTATATAATCATTCTCCTCAAGGAGGCCACCGTGGAGAAGCTACAGGCTTTGGTTCTGATCCCAGATCTGTCACACATCCGCTGCAGCATGCTGGACCTCTTAGCAATCACCAGACTTTCCAGATTTTGGTTAAGCTGTCAAATGAGCATACTGCTGCTTCCTTGCCCAGAGGGTGGACAAATGAGGGTTCGTGCAGGGAAAGTGGCTGGCACATGGTTACTACAGTGGTTACTAACAGTCACAGGCTTGGGGCAAGCAGACCTGAGGTCAGTTCCTGGCTTTGTCCTTTATCTGCTGCCTTCCTAACCTCACTGGGACTATGTTTCCTCACTTGTGAACTGGGAATACTAACAACACATGGGGCAGTGGTGACAACGGAGAGAAGGCATGCTTCCATGTCTTGGTGGTAAGGGAGGGTCCTACTTTCTGGGGCTCTTCTGAAGATGAACTAAGGCCACGGATGCAGAAAAGCTCAGTACTGGCAGAGCAATTCCTGGGGAGAGGGACTTGGGTTCTGGGGCCAGAGGTGCTGTGGTGAGAAAGCACCAAACAGGGAGGAGCCAGGGCACGACTGGCGGTGAGTGGGTGGAAGGAGACAGCCTAGGGGGCCAGAAGGTCAGACCCGAGCCCGAGTGGGGCTGGGGAGAAGGGGGCAGAACTAGGGAGAGGGCAGCTCCCATCTGGGCTCTGGATGCCACTGGCCAGGCTGGGGCTGCCATAGTCCCTCTGGGACCGGAAGCTCCTGGGGGCTGTCCCCCCCACCGCCCTGCCCCGAGCGTGGCCACTCACCAGCAACGCCAGCGCGATGGTCATGAGCACGGCACAGCCCGCCATGCCGGCCAGGCCGATGAGGTGCAGGGTCCGCCGGCCGGCTCGTTCCACCACAAACAGCTGTGGGCAGACACGGGGTCAGTGCCGCCCGCTCCCGGTGCCTCTCCGACCCCCACTCCCATCCTGAGGCTCATCCCCAGTGCTGGGAAAGCCACATGGTACTGCAGAGACCAGGGAAGACGGCACCACCTCCTCCCTGGGGCTCACAGGGACCACATAGGATCTGAGGGGCAGACAGCTGGCTCCAGACAGCAGGACAGGGCGTGACAACTGGCCCCAGAGTGGAGCATCCTGGCTGTGACTCTGGGCAGCCACTGCACTTCTCTGAGCATCAGTGTCGTGGGCTGTTTGATGTGAGTAATGAACTTGACAGGCTTGTGAGGATGAGATGCGACAGCACTTACGGAGAACCTGACACACGCTCAGCTCACGGTAAGCTCTGCCCTTCGGTCATGAGGCCCGGAGGCCACCCTGCGCTGGAGCCTGACAGCTGACTGTGGCTGGGCCATGGCGCAGACTCACCGACACGACAGTGAAGGCTGTGTTGACGATGCCGGAGCCGATGGTGGCATACACAGGCTGCTGCACGCCCGCCTTCTCGAAGATGCTCGTGGAGTAATAGAACACCTAGGGGCCAGAGAAGTGGCTGGGGCTTGGCCGGGTGCCGTGGCCCTTCTCCTGCCTCTGTCCCTGCGGGTGCGGGACCCAGGGTGAGGACAGAACGAAGGGGACACGGGACCAGGGCGCTGCGGGGTTGGGTTCTGAAGGAAAGCTGCTCCTTTGGCAGGGGCGTGTTTGTTTCCAGTTGGGGTTCAGGTCACTTGGCCACAGGGTTTGGCCGCGGCCCACAGGAAAGGGCGGCTGAGGGGGCACTCACAGCATTGATGCCCGACAGCTGCTGGGACAGCTGCAGCACCACAGCAATAAGGATGGGCTGGCGGTAGGCGGGCGAGCGGAACAGCTCCAGGATGGTGACCTTCTTCTCCCGCATCATCTGCCGACTCTCCTCCTTCATCTCCTGCAGGTCGCGGGTCACGTCAGCCGTCCCGCGCAGCTTCTTCAGCACTGGGCGGGGGGGGACCGGAGGGAAAGTGGGGGTGGCTCAGAGCAGGAAGAAGGCCGGGGCCAGGGGGTGGTGAGGGGAGGAGGGCAGGGCCCTGTCCGTACCACTCTTGGCCCGGTTCTCCTCATTGCGGTTAATGAGCAGGAAGCGGGGGCTCTCAGGGCAGAAGGGCAGCAGGATGCACTGCAGCAGGGCCGGGATGAAGATGATGCTCAGCAGCAGAGGCCACAGGTCCCCGTTGCCCATGATGGAGTCCAGGCCGAACACCTGGGGGAAGCAGGGATGGAGGAAGTGGCCCCGGGCACCCCTGCCCCAGCCCCCACTCTGAACCCCACTCCACCCAGTGGCCTTCACCTTTGTGGAGGCGCTGCCGGTAAGGCGAGCCTTAGCTTTTCTGAACCTCAGTTCCCTCATCTGTCACACAGGGAAAGTAGGACCTACCTCACGGCACAGGTAGGGGGACAAATGGCTTGGCTACAAATATAGCAGGCGAGTCACAGGGCATGGGGGCTTGGGGATGGGGAAGGGAAAGCCTTCTGGAGCAAAGGTAGTGTATATATAAAGGCATCAAGGCCTGGAGGCATGGGAGAGCCTGGCACGTGGGGGTACCAGTGGGCTCCCCTGAGGCTGGATCCCCAGGGGAAGGACAGGACACAAGGCTGAGTAGGCTGGGACGGGAAGGGTCATCTGGACTTGGCTCTCACGCCAGGGAGGCCTTGGGGAAATCCTGAGTGGCGGAGTGTTCTCCGGGATCTGGGCCTACTAGGATGTGTGCCACGAGGCCGTCCTTTGCTGCAGGGCTGTGGAAGGCTGGATGAGAATTCTCATCGGGGAGTCATCTGGACATAAACATGAGAGCCACCGAAGCTGTGGGGTGCGGGCAGTGCGAGCAAACAGACCCTGCCCCAGCTTACCTGGGCAATGAGGATGCCGACAACGATGCCCAGCTGGTGCAGGGTGCCCAGGGCCCCTCGAAGGGCCGTAGGAGACACCTCCCCCACGTACATGGGCACGAAGCCTGTGGTCAGGCCACAGTACACACCAATGATGAAGCGGCCCAGGATCAGCATCTCAAAGGACTTGCCCAGTTTCGAGAAGCCCATGAGCACAGAGGACACGAAGGCCAGCAGGTTCATCATCAGCATTGAGTTCCGCCTGGGGGTGGGGTCACAGGTCAGGTGGGTGCCTTCATCTCCTCAGATTCCCAGGGGCTAGGTCATAGGCAACACCCTGAACAGGCAGGGAAGTCTCCCCCCCTCCCATCTGGGACACCCGGGCCAGGGCCAGGACCCCTCTGCTCACCGGCCAAAGCGGTTAACAAAAAGGCCCACGGAGAAGGAGCCAATCATGCCTCCTACAGAGAAGATGGCCACGGAGAGGGACCACAGTGTGGTGAGTGTGGCCGGCAAGATGCGCTCCCCGTAGCGGTGGATCCATGTCTGGTTGTAGAACTCCTCAATCACCTGCAGGAGAAGCAGCCTGCTGAACAAGGGGGGCCCCCAGCTGCCCTTTTCCCCTTGCATGGCCCCCTCTCCCCAGGAGAGGGCCCAGCACCTGGCCAGGCCCCAAACTCACTGCACGTCCTTGAGCCGAATCCCTCCCTTTTGTGGACCTCAGTTTCCCCAGAGGAGAAACAAGGGGCTGGGCTCCATCTCCAAGAGCGGTGCCAGCTCCCATGTTTCCCCCAGGTCTGGTTTCCAGTGCCCTGGGGGGGTCACATGGTCAACAGAACTTGCTGGGGGGCGGTGGGGGGACAGTTCAGGTGGAAGTTCAGGCACAGAGCAGGGAGAAAGTGCCTCCTTCCACTTGCCCCTCTTCTCTTCAAGGCGCCTAAGGTCTTAGGCTCTTGCCACCTGCGCCATCTCCCCAGTCTCCTTGCTGGGGAGGAAATACAGCTGGACAGATAGTTCCTGGTTCTAGATGCTCTGGGACGAAGGGAAGGGCAGGCTCACTGACTCACTGACTTTACACTCAGGGCCTGGTGTGACCAACTTGCATAAAAGACGTGCTCCAGAGCCTCACACAATTGCTTTCTGACCCCTCGGCCCAGCTATTAATGGGAGTTCCACCCTGAAGGATCCATGGCCTCCTCCCCTCTGCCAGGTGCCAGGCTGGGAGGTATGGGGGGGGCTAAGGACAAGGAAGCGGTTCCAGGAACTGGAAACACCTGTCCTAGAGGCCTGCCCCCTGGCCCTGCCCCCACCCAAGGGAGGGCCTGGCCTGATCCACCGGTTCTGCCTGAACACACTCCCCTACTCTCAGGCAACACACACACACAACCAGTGCCATGGGACTGGCCTGACCCACCCAGCCACATGTGTAGCTGGGCACGGACCCAACATACCCAGAAAGAGCTTCCTGTGCACACACCATCTCATACCCATACTGGTGCTCACAATCTGAATACTCCTGGTTTCAGCCAGTCACAAACCAGCATGTCCCTCTTCCCTTCAACCACCCGCAGCTCAAACTCAGCTCCCTGAGCACCTAGCCTGCGCCCAGCCCGTCCTAACAGCCCTCCCACATGCATGCTGCAAGTCCCTCCACACGCAGCAGTGCACAGCCTCTTGCACAACCTCCATGCCACTGCTCCTGGACCTCCCTAACCCTCCCAAGCCCCAGGGGTCTAGCAGAAGAGGAGGTAGTGGGTAGCCACAATTGCCAAGGGGGGAAACTGAGGCCCTCGGTCCCAGGACTGCCCATCGAGTATGCTGGGCCTGACCCCACAGTTGCAATGGTTCCTTGGCCACTACCTTTTTCCTTCCCTGCTGCCATGATCTGTCCCAGGTCTGGAGATACCTGACGGGAGGCCAGGCTCCAGGGGGTCTGGATGGGTTGACATGGGGGTGGGGAGCGGAGGAGGCAGCCCTCATGATCTACTCATCTGTCCCAGGGAAGCCAGAGAGTGCAGGGGTTAGGAACCTGGACAACAACTGAGTTCAGGTCCCAGCTCTACCACATATCTCAACTGTGACCTCGGGCAAATTATTTCATCTCAAACGGCGACATTAGTAATATCCGATTCATAGTGCTGCAGAGGATTAATGAGACAGAGAGTATTTGCGTGGTGCCTGGCACCACCCCTGAGCCAAGGGACCCCATCATGTTCCAGGACCGACCCAAGGGCAGTGCAGACCGCTAACAAGGTCCAGTCAACCCTGCATCCCATAATTCAAAGTCAAGGCTCCGGTCAGATATCAGCCCGACCTCCCCCCCTCTGCCACCGTCTCTACCTTGGCTCTAGGACTCATTTCCACACTCTCCATGGTTACTCCGCCTAGAGGGCCCATCCTGCCTTAACCATGCTGAAACCTTGTGAGATCCAGCTCAAAGGGTCCCAGGGGTCTGTCCTCCCTGGGGGCGGGGACCCCAGTGGATTTACACTGGGGCCTATCCCCGCCTGGTGAGTGAATGGGAGGCTGAAATGAAGAGAGGGCCTCAGGCTCTCCTCCTGGGAGCCCCTGCTTCTGCTGGGGGCAGAAAGAAGGCAGATTTTAACAAACAAAACAAAGTGCTTCTGTTCTTCTAGAGCTAACACCAACCCCCGAGGAGGACTGGTTGAGAGAAGTGATGCTCCATTTATCAAGCTCTGCAGAGAACAGGCTGTCCTGGATAAGGGGACTGTCCAGATAAATGACACTCGCCCCACTGAGGACCCATCATCGGTGTGGAAATCTCTCTCCCTCCGTCAGTCTCACTCTGCTGCCCTTGGGGCTCTCCACCGGGGCAGGGAGAGGTATTTGCCCCAGGTAACCTTTCATGTTTGCATTCTGTAGTTCCCAGGGTCTTCCTCTGCCCCCCGTGGTTCAGATGCTGTCTCAAGAGAACTCTCCACCTATCATTTTGATTTTTGCCAAGAAGTCAGCTAACGGAATTGCCTGAATTGTGTGCAGAGTCCACAAGTGCTGAGTAAGGGCTTACTCCCTAAATGAGCTTAAAGATGTGAGGCTGAGCTTCCGGTTTCAGCAGCTCAGGTCTTTAACCCTCTTCCTGGGGGCTGGCTGGAGATGCGGAGGCATCCAATAAGAGGACCACATTCCCAGGGGCTCCCCTCCCCAGTTAAGTGTGCTGCTTGTGGTAACAAGTCAGAGGGACCCAACCTTGTCCAGAGCTAGCTCAACAGCTCATGAGCTCCCCTGCTACTCAGACCACTTAATGGAGGTGGGTAAGGGTGAGCCGCCTGCCCCCTTCCCCTTCCCCGTGGCCCAGGCTCATCCTTTCCACCCCCCAGCGGCACTTCCTGGCCAAACTGAGGCTGTGCAGTGTATTCCTGCCTTTTGGTCTGGCACTTGAGATTTTTGGGAAGAAGCTATGTCTGGTTTTCCATTTCTGCTGTTGGTGTGGGGACTCCGTGTCCTGTTCCTGCTGGGGGTCCATGCCCCATGTGGGGCTGAGCTGGCCCTGGTCCCAGGAAAGGCAGGGAGTCCCTGGAGAATCAGAAGCCTACACAGGGAGAAGTTCTGGGATCACCTTCCACCCAGTCAGTGCCCTCAATATCCATGCTAGCGGTGGCTGAGTGCCCCTAAGTGAAGAAGAGCCTACTCCCTCAAAAGGACCCCACAGACCCAGTCTCCCCAACAGGGTCACCGGCAGCCTCCACAGCCTAGCTCCTGTTTGAGGTAAGGCCTGGCTAGTGCTTCTGAAAGCCCCCACCTCACATGCTCCTCACTAGCCTGGGCGATACCCTCAATTCTGCTGCCACCCCGCATCCAGTCAATCACCAGGTCCCACCAATTCTAACCCATGCAGCACCTGCCCTAGGTCTCGCCTGGATTCTGCTCCTGACTCCTCCCATCCACCGAAGCGATTCTGCTTCCCATGATTAATTACTCCCCATCCATCCATCTGCATCTCTGCTCCCTTCCTAGCCCATTCCCAGCCTTCCCCCCACGCCCCCGAGGGTCTGTGTGAGTGCTTGCACGCTGGGAGAAAGAAGGGGGACTACCATGGCATCAGGCTCTTGGGAGTTGAGACTATGAAGGATCTCTGTCCAATCACCCTATTGACTGACCCTAGAAGGCAGATGCCCACTCGGCGACACTGTAGGGGTCCGTGTAGCGAAGCGGGCCTGCTCTGGGCAGCTGAGATCCCTTGGACTAGATAGTTCCCAGTAAAAAGATCTTCCTTAGCCTGCAATTCTCCCGGGGTGGGGGGAGGCTTGCATCACATCTGACTCCTCGGGAATCCCCCCCTCTCCTCTTCTCCTGGCCCGGGCAACTGTGGGAAAAGGACCACATGCATGCCTGTCTGCAGAGGAAGTTCTGACTTCCTCTGTGTCTGGGCGATGTCTGCAGTCAGGCCCTGGGCATGAGGCGGAGTCTGCTGCCCAGCATACAGAATAAGCTGTTACTCATGTCACCACTGTCCTTTCAAGGAGAGAAGCTGCCATCTTCAGAGGAGCACTAGGAGCAGACAGGGTTCCCCATTTCTAAACTGCCTGAAGACAAAGCATCATCCTAAGGAATTCACAGTGCCAGAAAGGACCTGAAGGAACCAGGCGCCTACCTCAGGGAGTCTTTCCTTGATCCCTGCCTGGCTGCCCCAGGCACAGAAACCCAGCAGGTCTACAGAGCCCTGGACACAGACTTCAGCTCAGGGAAGAAAAGCTTTCTAGGCTTCAGAGGATGAGACTGCCCGCCTCACAGGTAGTGAGTTCCCTGTCAAGCAGGAAGCATACAAGTCAAACTTTAGAGCAGAGATTGCTAAACATTTTATGTAAAAGGCTAGATAGAAAATATTAGGGTCTGCTGGCCACATACAGGCACAGTTGCTGATTTTTTTCCACCACCCCCAACCCTTTAAAAATGTAAAAACCATTCTTACTGCATGGGCCATACAAAAACAGCTGCTAGCTGATTTGGCCTCCCTGCCAACCCTTGATCTAGAATTCTAGATTACTGCCAAGAGAAGGGGTATGCTTTGGAACCTCTGGCTGGTCTCAACATTGTTCCCTGTAGATTCCTCTACCCCAGGGTCTTCTAGATTATCCTGTGAGGGAGAGTTAGAGCTCCTTCTCCAGCCTCTCTTCTCTGTCCTAGATGTTCCGGGGGGCGGGGGGGGGGGGCGGGTGAAGGCGTTAAAAAGCCACCTAAGCTCTGAGTTCCAGTTAGAAAGAAGAAAGGGCCAGCTAGTCCAGTTCAGTCCCTCAGCCTGGCCTTGACCCCAACTTCCTGTTCCCTGGTTTCCCTTCCCCCACAGCTATCCACCCTCAGTCCAGAGTTTATGTCTCCATAGCAACTCTCAGCCATGCCCCAGGGTCAGATGCTACAGGTGGGCCTGGACTGATAGCCCCACCTGCTAGGTCCCCTGGGCCCCTCCTGGGGCCTGCAGAAGAGGTGGAGAAGCCAGATGGAGCTCGAAGCTGGGCCCCAACCCCTAGTAGAGGTTCCCACCACCCATGCTGCTTCTCCAGAAGAGCCCTGACACGGCTTCTCTCTAAACCCAGGCCAGGCCTTTGCTCTGGCCTCCTCACTGGTCCCTGGCCTCCGGAGCCTCCCCTGCCAGCAGAGGGATCTTCCCATCCCTATGGCAGGCCCTGCTCACAGCCTTTCTTGGCTCCCCACTGCCCTCCCCCGACCCCACACCCCCCAGGCTCCCCACATCTCTGCAGTTCCTGCTTGTGCTGCTCCTCGGCCTTCTCCCCGAGGAGCCGAGAATACACAAATACTCCTCCGGAAAGCCTTCCTGAAGCCACCCCTCCTTCTCGAGCGCAGTGGTTCTTAAACAGGGGCCATCAGGCCCTGCAGCAACAGCTGGCCATGTGTGGAGACACTGCTGGTTGTCACACTGGCGGGAATGCTGCTCGTGGGCCAGCTTCCCACAACACCAAAGAACTATCTGGCCCCTGCTCTCTGGGCCAGGTACCTTCTCCCTCCCCCTTCTCTGCTCCCACAGGGCTCGTCCACACTTTCATCCACAGCTGCCCCGAGACAGCTCATCACGAGGAGACATGTGTCCCCTCTAGACCAAACTTCAATGTGGGGGGTGTCTGATTTATCTGTGTCACTGGGTCCCAGCAACGGGGCTGGGAACAGAGTTGTCACTAATTGATAAGCAAGCCATGAATCTGAAGGGCTGAAGCGGTGATGTAGCTGTGACAGGCTGCAATGGTGTAAGAGATTGTGCAACTGCGTGTGGGAAACCGCTGAGAGGTCTGTGCATGACTGAGCTTGACTTGGCCTGGAAGTCAGAGCAAGAGGGACCAGCTGGGTAGCAGTTGTAGGTGTGTGAAATGGTGTTTGGGTGCCCATCTGACTGTAGTGTAAAACTGCCATTCCTGTGGTGGGCAAGGATGCAAACTGGAGCCAGACTCCCAGCTCTGCCGCTTACTAGCTGTGTGTCCCCGGTTTAATTGCTTAACATCTCTGTGCCCTCACTCTCTTATAAAACAGGGATTCTAGGGCCTACCTAATGATGTCATTATAAGAAACAACTGAAGGATGATTTCTGAAGCACTGAGAGTAAGGCCTGGCGCACAGTAAGCTGTAAGGACTTGTGTTAGTGGGGATGGGTGAAGGGGAGAGGCGAGGGACCCAGAACTCTCTGGGTCTTGACAGCCGTAAGGAGATGCTGCCTGGAGCCTAGAGCCTGAAGCCTGGAGCCCGGAGCCCAGTGCAGCCCCAGTAGGCAGAGAGCTCTGATGGGACGTGGGTCTTCCCTCTAGTACTTTCGCTCACAAGCTGGGTCATCTTGGGGAGACCTCGTCTGCTTTCCAGGCCAAGTTCCTCCTTTGTCAAACAAGGAACGCTGAGCCAGTGGACCATAAGGCCCCTTCCATCCCCAACTCTGGTTTCTGAGGATGCCTTATTCCAAGACCTGCCTGACACTGTCCCTTGGCCAGGAACTCATGGATTCTAAATGGCCTTTCGTCATCTCTGTTGGCAATTCAGCCATCTAGGGAAGGGAGAGGCAGTTCTCTCCACCCAGGATGGTGGTCGGGATGCCTTGTTCATTTCTTTGCTCTCTCTGTGGCTGGGCTTCCCTCCTTCCCCCTCCCCAGGAGACAGGAGGCCTGGCAGGGGCGTCACAGGGATGTAGTCATCCCTCCCTGGTGAGGCGTGGAGGCCACCCGTACCTCAGCCTCTCACTTACCAAGTGACCTCACCAGCCTGAGCTTCCTCCTTTAGAAGAAGGCAAGATAACCCAGCCCCACCCACCTTGTGGGGCTGCCTGTGAGGCGATAATTTACCAGAAGGTGCCCTGTAAACATTTAAGATAATGTTATGATTAATTAACCACTTCCAGTAGGAAGCCCTTTGGGGTCTGTTTTATGGAGGAGCCCCAGCTTCTGGCATCCTCACCATTAGTGGGGCGCAGTCTCCTTCAAAGAGCGGGCGGACAGGACCAGCCCAGGGCCTCTTCCTAAGAGTTTTACACAGACAGTCGGTCGCGGTGGGGGCAGTTCCTCATCAGGGCAACCCTTCCTGCCACTGCACCTCCGCAGGGGCCATCCCCACTGCCTGGGCCACCTGTCCCTCCTTCCCGACTCCCCTTCAGGGTCTGCCCAGCTGCTAACTCCTCCTTGAAAGACTGCCCCCCCCACCCCCCCACACCAGCATTAGCCTGCCTTCCTCTCTCTGCTCCGGAGGCACCCCGAAGCCCTCCATTAACTAGGAAGCCATCCCCCCCCCAATTAATTATGCCCTGGGTCTTCCCAGGAGTCTCCCCCGCCCCCTGGAGTCTTCGGAGGTTAGGGCCGGGCCGGGTGGGGTGGGGCCCAGCTCAGACCGTGTGTCACAGCTCTACCCCTCCCTTCTGTCTGGGACAGGGACAGGGCCTGGCGCAGCCCTTGTGGAGTGAAAGTGTCAGCAGGCCTGAGTCACCGGCCCGGCCGTCATCGCTTACTCTCCTGCCATCCTACCCCCTCTTCAGAGGCCAGGTGTATCACGGCAAATCGGCTCCGGTTGGAAGGACTAGGGCCAGGCTCGCGGGAGGTGCGTGTGAGGTGCAGGTGTAAACATGGGCACGGGCGCACCCCGGAAACCCCGCTCCGCTGCGGGCCTCGGCGGCGGGCTCCTGAAGTGAGCTTTGGACAGGCGCCCACAAATGCTGCCATCGACGCCGTTTCCAGTTCGGCTGCGCCTGCTGTGCCGCCCACCAGGCCTGCTGGCCGCCCTGGCCAGCTGCCCCAGCCGCCCTCCTCAGCCGTTCTCGCCCTCCGCCGGTCTCTGCTGAGGCGGGAGGCCCCAAGAACCAGAGAACCGCACCGTGGATCTGTCCGCATCTGCAACTTCGGGAGTTGCTCGCAGCCGAACGCAACCCCGGTGCCCCTGCTCCCCTTCAGCCCCTGCCTCCCAAGACCCCTCCCCATCTCGCCCTCACCCCCTCTGCTGATTCCTGATGGCACATTTAAAAATTGAAGTCTTCACATGTGAAAAGGCATCCCAGATGGACCACCCTCCAACCACCACCCTCTTTTCTTCCTTCTCCACAGGATCTCTTGGAAGGACCCTCCCTACTCTTTCCCATCCCCCCTCCCTCCTCAACCAGCTGCAGGGAGGTTTCTACCCACACGGTTCCACCCAGTCAACCTTTGGTCACCACAGGGGCACCATCCGGTCTTTGGCATTGGGCAATATGGGCTGACTTGTCCAGCTCACCCTCTGGGGCACCTGACAGCACTCCTTCACCCTATTACTCAACTCCTCTTTTTATCCCAGTCTCTAGGACATCCCCCTCTCCTGCTATTTGGATACCATTGACCAACTCCCAGTTGTTCTCCAGCTGACTACCTGCCGGAGGAACAGATCCCATGTCCAAATGTTTCCTGTATTTCTCCGTGTCTCACCAAACCTCAGTTCTTGCATGTCCCTCCCACACCACTCAGCTCCTCCCATATCTGCTCCCCTTCCAGAAACCCAGAAGCCACTTTTAAACCCTACTCCTGTCCTCACACTGAACTGATGACCAAATCCTGCCCACTCTTCCTGCTTGGTGTTTGTTTTCCTATCCCTACTCCAAAGCAGCTTTCTCACTATTTCCCTATCTCTCATTTCCCATTCTCAGATCCCTCCCACCGCCCAGATGCCCGAATCCTTTCCCTAAAATGCAAATCTGATTCTATCTGTCCTCTTCAATGAGTCCCTATTGTCCTCACTCTGAAGTCCATACTCCTGGCTTGGCCCACGACTTGGTGCCCACGTGCCCATCCTGATGGTGCCATGCCGTGCCACTGGCTGATATTTTGTAGATGAAATCTGCCCACAAGGCCCTTTGTAAGCCAGGCTTGGGCTTACCTTATCGGCCTTCCCAGCCTTCTTTCTCCTCCCGCTCACCCTACCCTAGACACACCAATCTCTCTCCTCTGCCTACCCCACCCTGTTCTGTTTCTGGAAAACACTTCTGTCCTGATCTCAGAGTCCTCATCCTGTCATTAACTCACTAGGTGATCACAGTTGAGACATCACTTAACCCAGGAGCTCTTGACTTTGGCCACACATTAGGATCAGTTGGGGTGTGTTAAACATTCAATGGCCAAACAGCATCCCAGATAAAACACATCAGAATCAGGAGGGTCCAGGGGACCCCAAGGGGCAATCAAGTGCAGAAGTCAACCATCCTCTAAGACTGTGCAGAATTTCCATCTGTATGATTCCCAAATGGAGCCAGCTCGGAGGCACACACCTTGGCAGGAGCTGTTCAGAACACTTAGCTAAAGCAGGGCTTGGGGCTGTTCCAAGCATGGGCGCCATTTCAGACAAGTTTGGAAAAGTCCTGTCACCTCCGCTGCAGCGGACCATGCTGAGCATGACTCAGCAGGCCAGGCTTTCCTGGTGACCTGCTCCCGGACATGAGGCGTGGCCCCCCACAGCCACCCTCCGCCTATTTGGAGGAGGACCAGCTCTGACTCCTGACACTGCCCAGCTCCCCTGGACGAGCCGTTGGTCCTCGGGGGCCTGCCACACTCACTTTCTGGCTTCACCCTCTGGACAACAGAATGTGGTCCTAACAGGACTGTCCACTCTCATTTCGTCCTCCCCACGAAGGTACAGATTTTTCACCTGACAAGGCAGCTGGTCAGGAGACAGCCTGAGACTGTGGAAACAGTCTGGCTTCTGAATCCACCATTCACCAGCTATGTGACCTTGAGCCTGTTGGTTATTTCATCTGCCCATGGCCTTGGTCTTTGGATCTATAAAATGGAACTCACCACCCAACCTCATAAATATATGCAGAAAGGCTGGTATCGAGAAGGCACGCCTTACGGTTTCCTTTCCTGCCCCTTGACCCCTTTCCTTGTCTCTCCTCCCTAAAGCAAGTGGGCTGAGCTGGAGGTGGTCTCGGGGGGTCCCTCCCAGTCCTGATACTCAAGGGAACAAGTGAGGACAGATCTGGGATGTGCTGCGGAGAGAAGGAAGGAAGCACAGACCCCTACTCCCTAGGGTTCCCTAGGGTGAGACACCATTTTTACTTGGACTGGCATAGGGCCTCCAGGGGAAGGAGGCTGTTTCCAAGTGGAACAGGTGGCCTTACAAGGGAGGGTGCTGCTTGTGGACGGGTGTGAGCGCACGCTTGGGGACCACCCGGTTGGGAGGGCTCCAAGGCAGACTGGGGTTGGATAACAGCTCCATCCCGGCCTAGCTGGGTGATGTCGGGCAGGTTTCCTTGCTCTGGCCACTCTCCCCACCTGCCTTGGAGAACGTGTGAGCAGCAAGGAGATAAGCACCACCAAGCCCTCTGGAACCCGAGAGTGTCATTATATCAAGCATTGCTTTGATGATTACAAACGTCTGTGCTGGATGGAAGGTTGGTCAAGATGACTCATAAAGCCCCCATGATTTTGCAGCCCCAGGATTCCAAGGCCAAAGCCAAGAGTTTCTGACCTGTTCAGGGTCAGCAAATTGGCTGGCGGGAGCAGATGGTGAACTGATGTAAATGACTGACAGCCAAGAGGCAGGGTGAACCTGTGGGATGTGCAGTGCCCAGCAGAGCAAGCTGGTGTTGATAAGCTAAGGGAGGCGCAGGACTCACCTTCTGGGGGGCATTGATGACTCCAGTGTTGTAGCCAAACTGCAGGGAGCCAAGCACTGCTCCTCCCACGGCCAGCATGAGACGGCCTGTCAGCTTCTGCAGAGACAAAAAAACCCCATCCTATTACAGGCATGTCTGGGCCCAGGTTACTAGAGGGCAGGGCCTGGCCTGGCAGGTTCCCATGCTCAGATAGCTGGCCTGGCTCCTGGCACCACACAAGTCCTTCCCCCAGGAAACTTGGCCACTTCCTGACCGCCCCGCTGACTTCTAGACACCGGGCTGGCCAGACTCACTCCTGGGGAGAGAAGGGAATTCAGGTCTTCTCTCTCTCTGTAGCCAGGTCTTGGCCCTCTGGAGTCTCATTCCTCTGGTGGAGCCATGCCCCGGGTCCAGGTGGCTCCAGACCCCATTTGGGAGGCCCAGGAATCAACTCCCCTGTGCAAGGGGGGCCAAATTATGTGGGAGGAACAGCATAGGGAGGGGGAAGCACCTGGATTTAGCCTGGAAAGTGCTGGCTTCTGATTCCAGCAGACCTGAATCCCAGCAAGCTGCCACCCTTCCCCAATCCTGCCTGGACCCCCATCTGCTTGCGTGCAAGGCGGGAACAGTCATGCTTGGCAGCATTGGAGATGTGGTCCTGCCCTCCCCTCCCTCCATTCACAGGGCAGAAAACTGAGTCCTGAGAGGCAGAGACAAGTCCCAGATTACTCAGGATTCTGCAAAGAGCCAGGGTGGAGCTCAGGGCTCTTGACTCCCCAACTCATCGCAACCATCTGCAGACCATGAGCTTCCCAGGGTTGTGTGGACACAGATGATGGAACAGCCAGGAATGTGCTTTGGAAAAGTACACGACACCGAGTGAGTAAGAGTGTTGGGCCAAGGTGTTTCAATGGGCAAAGGGTTGGGGGAGAAAAAGCGTGGTGGATCTCTGTCCCCCAGTGGCCTGGGTGTGAAGGCTGCAGGCAGGGAAGAGGCCAGCAGGCAGGAGAGCCCTGGGTGAGCAAGGTACCTTGCTGGAGAAAGGGAGAGGACTTTTCTTTTCTGCCTTTCAACATAAAGAAGCCAAGAAATATGACATAAAGCCGGCCCTTAACTGGTTGTGAGAGCATGAAATTGGGGGGTTGGGGGCCGCCAAAAGCAATGACTGTGTGTGAAGCACACCAGGCTGGGCACTAGAGGGGAAGGTCGGGAAGCACCGAGCCACAGCCTTTGGCCTCAGTTTCCCCACAGAACCCAGAAACAACCCTGACTTCAAGATCCTCACAGACAGCACTGGGCTTATGGCTAGGCTAATCAGACAGATTCCTAGCATGGTCTCTTCATTCTCTAGAAGCTGTCAGGCCAACGACTGCAAAAAAGCCACATCAGAGGCTGAGAAAGAGCAAGAGGCTTCCGTGAGCCTGAGTGCTCAAGTGGAGTCCATTCTTCACCAGATGAGTGCTGGGGCCATCCTTCCCACCGGGCCACCTGGCCCCTTCCTGGCCCAACTCTAGACATTCATCCTAGGCCGGGGCACTCCTCATGGTGGGCCGCACTTCTTCCAAAGTTTCCCTTCTCTTAGCTCCCCAGGGAGCCTCCAGACCCAGGGCTATTGGCCCTGTGTGGGCAAGGAGCACCTGACAGATGTCCTCTGTGGGCCCCAGCCAAGCTAAGCTCATCGGGTGACCGCTGGGATGAAGGCAGAGACTGTCACAAGGCACTGAGCGTGGAGGAAGGAGGGCTGAAGAGTGGCTGTTGAAGGCCACCATGTGAGGGCTCTGCCTGATGAGTCACGTGTGTTAGCTCGGGGTTTTCCACCGGCTTGTCCAGAGTGCGGTACTAAAGGCATGCCAGATATAGATCTCTGTAGTTCACATTAGAATAAATATAAGTATGATTTAATAAAATGTGACATAGCTATATCATAGAATACAGAAAAAAAAGAAAGCTCTTCACATACTGATTTGGGACACTTCCCCAGATATATTCAGGAAAAAGCTAGCTTCACAGCAGTGTGTTGCATGCTACCTTTGGTATAAAAAAAAGAGGAAATGACGAGGATGGGAGGTGGGGCAGAACATACCTATCTACCTACTTAAAATAACATTAAGGGGGCACCTGGGTGGCTCAGTCGTTAAGCGTCTGCCTTCGGCTCAGGTCATGATCCCAGGGTCCTGGGATCGAGCCCCGCATCGGGCTCCCTGCTCAGCGGGAAGCCTGCTTCTCCCTCTCCCACTCCCCCTGCTTGTGTTCCCTCTCTCGCGGTGTCTCTCTCTGTCAAATAGATAAAAATAGTAAAATCCTAAAAAAAAAAAAAACATATAAGAAAGGTAACGTTGTACCCTGGGGGATCCGGATGGCAGAGGCTGGGTGGAACACCCTTCTGCATGTTTTTGAATTTTGAACCATGTGAATGTATCACCTATTCAAAAGAATTCACTTATAAGCCCCTTGGTTTCATATTACTTAGAACAAAGCATTTAGATAAAAATATAAGTGAAAAACAATATAGATGACCCGTGGACCAGGAAATAAACAGCACCGCAGCAGGGGCTCTGCAAGAGGTTAAGTCCTATTATTACAGGCTCCATTTTCAGGCTGGCTCTGATGTTCCAGGGGTGTCTGCGACTCTGAAGTTACTCTTGGGGCCCCATTGAGCAGCTGTGGCCTCTGGCAGTGGGGGCTACTGGGAGCCAAGGACAGACCCCTGCACTGGAATTGCCATAGGCAGGTCAGGGTCAAATTCTGCTTTAGAAAACCTGCCTACCCACTCCCTGGTTATACCCACAGCCACGCCAGCAGGCTGCAGCACTAGGACTCACGCATGCTCAGTGACCCATGCTCCAGTCCCTGGATGACACAGGCCCCCGTCCTGACATCAAGGAAGAGGCTCCTGGGCAAGTGGGGAGGCCTGTGTGGTCGGAGTTCCAACAGCGGGGTGGGAGAAGGCCTTGTGGGAGCCCTGGAGGGAAAGACTTCTAATTTTGCCTGGGGATAATCAAAGATAGGTTCCCAGGAGGTGACACTGGAATTGGGCCGTGAAGGACATGCAGAGACAGTACGTGCAGCAGGAAGAAGAGGGGCCTGATTCTGCCGGATTAAACAGGGAGTGCTCAGTGTGGCCGGATGCTAGATGCAGGGGAGGAGCACCTGCCCCAGGACGCACGCCCTCACCACGCCCAGATGAGAATCCGGAGACCAGGCTGAAAGACAGAGAACTGCTTCACTTGGGAGCTGGGACACATGGAGACCTCTGGCCTCAGGTTCCTCACACAGGAAATGGGGATCAAAGTTCCTTCCCTAAAGATTTGCTGTCAAGTTCTGTATCAGTGGCCATCATGGAGCCTGCAGGGTTCACCTGCCAAGCATTTGCTGCATCCGGGAAGGATGGGAAGGATGGGAAGCCACCCTCCATTGGGCCACCACAGCACCATCTGCCCTCACCTGCTCTGTGGCTGCAACTGAAGTGCCACGACGAAATCCATTCATTCCACGTTTCTTTGGGTGCCAAGCTGATGGATGACTTGGTAGCGACTTAGAGAAGGGGAATAAACCCACAGCTGTGGCTTTCTTGTGAAGCCTTCTTTAAGAGTGGAGGAGCAGTGTGGAGTCTGGAATCTGTGACCCCCAGGAGCCTACCCCGGGCACCCATCTGTGACCACCCTGGGGCTGAGGCTACTTTCTAAAACATCCCACCCTCTTGCAGGGTTTTGCCCTGGTTGTATCCTCTACAGTCTCCAGCTTTTGCTTCTAGCAGTTCAGAATACCCATCTGCTGTTCACCCACCAGTCTGGGAACTCCCCCCAAGAATGGGGCCCTGAGTCTTAGCCACCTCTGCAGCCAGACTGCCCAGGGAAGGGCATAGTACAGAACATTCATAAAACAAACCACTTCTGAATTTAGCTTTCAGGCAAAACAGGCTCTATGGGTATCCATTTGGCCAGAACAGTGCTCATCCTAACAGATTTTACCTCAGCCATTTGATGGGTACCGGAACATCAGCACTGAGAGGCAGAAACAGGCTAATAGTAGTAACTCCCAACTCCCAGGACTTGCTGAAATGAGGCAGACCCGAATTCAAATCCAAGCTCTCCTAGGAGTGCCGTAGGCCTCTCAGTTCAGCAAGTGCCCAGGCTCAGGGTCCAGCATAGAGGAGACTTCACACCCCCTACCTCCATCAGCCCTATCCCAACACGAGGGTCCTCCCTCTCCTGGGAAGCCACTGATGTGGCATTAGCCTTGGGACCTCTCCTCCCACACACTGGGATGACAGATGGCACATTGGCCGCATCACGTAACTTGCTAAGCACTGTGGCCTTTTGACCCATGCCCACGTGCCCTTCCTCAGCACCATGCTCCAGCCTTGGGCTTGGCCGGCAGCAGGCCCTTGGTCAATACTGGCAGAGGGAGGGCATTCCCTGCAGGAAGAGGGTCCCGGCGTCGGCACAATCCAGACGCTGCTTCCATGCCATCCTCCTCCCACAGCTTCCCACGTGGTTTTCCGCCGGGCACGGAAGCACAGGACTTGGTCCGCAAGTTCTAAGAAGGATGGGAGGGGATGAGGCAGGGGAGTATGGAATCCATAACAGCTCCCTTTTTATTTATTTTGTGTAGGTTTTTTTCCTAAGATCTCCTTTGAACAAAATTCTGGGCATTAAAAAAGAACGAAGCCCGAGACATTGCAGAATTGCTGTAACAGGCTCATGTGACAGATGGGGAGCCTAAGGTCGGAGGGCAGACTCCCAGGGTCATCAGCAAACAAAAGCCAGGGCTGGGAC
The DNA here is from genome assembly GCF_054177405.1 of Leptonychotes weddellii. NCBI lineage: Eukaryota > Metazoa > Chordata > Mammalia > Carnivora > Phocidae > Leptonychotes > Leptonychotes weddellii. Next base: position 30,704,231 of record NC_138372.1, read on the forward strand.
TTGAGTTCTTTGGATTCCTTGACTGGCAGTTTACCCTCTGACCGCTTCCATCCACCAAGTCTTTTCAAGAAGAAGAGTGATGGGTCACCCTTCCAAAGCCTAACCTTCAGGTGACCTCAGGCATTTACTCCTCTGGGGGCCATCCCTCGAGCCTTCCAGTGATGTCAGGACTTTTGCATGGCTGAGCCTCCTGTGCACCCCACGGTGGCCCTGGGGGCAGGAGGCACTCATCAGTCTCGCCAGCAGAGAGGAGAGGAGGGAGCTGCTGCCTTTATCAGTACCCAGAGCACCAGTGAGGCCCCGGGCGCCATGCCAGGGGCTGCTTCTGCATCCTGATTTAACCACCAGGAATGCGTGCTGGGGGAGGGACTGCTCCCACTTCACAGATGAGAAAACGGAACGTTGGGAGACGAAAAAGCAGATAACCAGAAGGTCCTTGGCTTCTGGGACGCTTCTGGTGGGTCTCTGAGGCCAAATCCCATGCCCTTCCTGCTCGTGTCCTCCCCCTTGCTTCTGGGCACTGGCCCCCGAAGAAAACAAGGTTCCTACCTGGTCTTTCTTATGTAGGTCAAATTCTATTCTAGCAGCTTTTGGGGCCTTGCCCAGTCTGAGCCAGGACAGCCCAGGCCGAAGCTCAGAAACCTCTGGCCACTTGGGTGGATCTTGCTCTAAGCCAACGTTGGCAAACTAGGGCCTGTTGGCCAAATCCAGCCTGCCAGCTAAGAACGGAGTTTCCATTTTTAAGTGGCTGGAAAAGAAAAAAAAAAAAGAATAATATTTTGTGATACATGAAAATGATACCAAACTCAAATTTCAGTGACCACGAATAACGTATTATTGGAACACGGTCACACTCATTGACTTATATATTGTTTATTGCAGCTTTTGCACTACAATGGTACACAGGGCCCACAGAGCAGAAAAAGTCTGTCAGCTTCTGCTTGAAGCCCTAGGTCCTTGGAATGGCTCTGTGTTGGGGCGCCTGGATGGCTCAGTCGGTTAAGTGTCTGCCTTCGGATCAGGTCATGATCTCGGGATCCTGGGATCCAGCCCCACATCGGGCTCCCTGCTTCTGGGGTGGGGGGTGGTGGGGAGGGGAGCCTGCTTCTCCCTCTCCCTCTGCCTGCCGCTCCCCCTCCTTGTGCTCTCTCTCAAATAAATAAAATCTCAAAAAAAAAGAACTGCTCTGTGCAAACCTAGCCCATGAACTGCATAGGCTTTTCAAAGCCTTCCAGATAAAACCAGATCATCCTCTCCAAATAACCAAAAACGTGTCTGTCCTAATCCTAAAATGGAACATTAAAGCAAACAAGTGGCTCCTGGGGCTGTGTGCAGGTCCCAGACATCCGGAAAAGCGGATACCCATTCAAAGGGTGAGACAGGCACCAATTCAACCCTGGTGAAAGTCATTGGGGCAGACCATGGGATTTCGCAGAGGTCCCTGTTGGCGGACAAGTTTAAGTCCCAGCTCCCCCGACTTGTGTGACCTTGAGAAAGCCCACTCCCTCCAGACCTCTTCTTCTCCACAAGAGAGGTTTCCTAATAATACGTTCCTGAGGAAAGCGAATACCTGAATGCTTGTTCCCAACGCTATTTTATTCAATGGACATTCAGCAATAAACCAAACCAAAGCCCTGCCTCCTTGAAACTGGATATTTGAATTGGGGGTGGGAGGGCAGAAAATAAAAACCTAAGATACATCGGGGGCACATGGTATGAGGAAAGAAAGTGATGGGGGTGCTATATCTTAATCACAGTGCTGTAGTGGAATATTAAGCAGCTGTTGGAAAGAATGCAACATCTGTATGTCCTTGACTGGAAGTGAGTGCCAGGGAGACTGTTAAGGGAAAAAGCAAGGTGAAAACAATGTGTCAGATGTACATTTTGTGTAAGGAAGGGGGGAAAACGAACTTGTATAAATGGCACTTGCTTGTACGGGCAGAGCAAATACGTCTGTAGATATTGACCTCTCGGGTGGTGGGTGAACAGGAGAGGGGCTGTGCAGGGCATACAGAACTATGGAGAAAGTGTCATCCATTATAGGCACACACATACACATGCCCAAAAAGAGGAGAAACACCAAACCATTACAACCGGGAGAAGACGTTTACTCTTTTACTTTGTATGCTTCTCTATAGTTGACTCCATCATTTCTATAATTTTTTCTAAAGATTTTATTTATTTATTTGACAGAGAGATAGAGCACAAGCAGGGGGGAGGGGTATGGGAGAGGGAGAAGCAGACTCCCACAAGTCCCGGATGTGGGGCTTGATCCCAGGACCGCCAGGATCATGACCTGAGCAGGAGGCAGACACTTAACTGACTGAGCCACCCAGGCACCCCACATTTCCGTAATTTTCAAAGAATCCACGACCTGACCTGGAGAGGCAGATATTATCCCCACCGCAGCTGAGGAAACAGGCTCCAACAGAAGGTGTGGCTTCTCTGAGGTCAAATGGTAGAGCTGTTTCTCCCCTTCCTGCCCACTCCCAAATACCAGCGGGAGGCCCGCTCTGGGATAGGCAATCTGGGGACACGTCCTGTCCAGCAGAGGCCTCAGTGGCCAAACGTTCCATAAGCTGGATCTGGCAAGAGGTCTCTCCCCTTCCAGGGTACCGAGGCCCTGGAGAGGCCAAAGCCAGCAAGGTGTTGGTGCCAAGGTCTTAGAGAGGGCGCACTCTGCCCTCACTGTGCTCCGAGTTCAAGGCCTGGGAGCCCTGCTCAGTTCCTACAAAACCCCACCGTTTATGCCTTAGCGGCTCCCTGGCCTGGCGGCTGGATAGCAGAGCCTCGGGCTTCCACTCCACCCCTCCCACGGAGGGAGGTAACAATCAGAGGTTTGTTCTGGTGGCCAGGCCTGGGCCTGCCAGCATGGTCACAGCCTCTCTGAGCCCACGAGGCCAACCAGGAGCCTTCTCAGCCTCCCACCATCCAGGGGACGCCGGTTACCAAACTGAGTGGCTTTATCACCTGTGTGCCCAGGAGTGAGGTGGGGGAAGGGTGAGGCTGCAGGTCCCAAGCCAATGCTGCACACTTCCCCCTTTGTTCTAGGTCTCCCCAGCTCTGCCAGCTCCGGGGGAGGGGGAACTGGAGGCCTGTACCCTCAAAGCCAGAGAGGAGCTCTAGGCCCTGATACCCCGTGACCAGGAGGCACTGGGAATAGCCGAGCTCCCTGAAGTCACAAGCTGATTATGGGGGATTTGGGACTGACCCAGCGCCGGGGAAGAAGGGTTGGGTCCCTGAGAGGCTCAGCGTGGGACAAGGATCATAATGGAGATGTTTACACTGTCCGTGCACACAAAGTGGCCATACAAAGGGTCTTCCCACCTAAAGAGCCATACCACCTTGAGGTGGGGAACTTGGCCAGTCTCACCATCCCTGCCACGGGGTAGCAGGCTTCCAGCTCCACGGCTCTGAGGAAAGTCACTTGCCCAAGGTCACGGTTTCCTGAGGACATGTTTTGTTTCCATTCACAGAAGGATTTCAGTTGTCAAGTTATGTCTAACCCCAGTTTTCGACTCCGACTGCACCCAGAAGGAGCTTGAAGTCCTGGAGTGTGGAAATTCTTGCTCGTCTGGGGTGAGTGGAGGGGAGCACACTGGGCAGGGGTGTGGAAAAAATCCTCTTTTTTTTAATACTCAGGAACATCTCCAGTTCTTTGTGAGGGCCTTATCTTGGGCAAGCGTCTTTCCTCCGTGGGCCCCAGTTTTCCCTATCTGTCAAATGGAGGGCTGAGCCATGCACTGGGAAGTCCCTTCCTGCTCCAACTCTCCTTGATCCTCTTCTGTCACCCCGAGAGGCTGGCAGCATGTTTTGCAGTAGGAGGCTCAGTGTGTGACCTTGGGAAAGTGATTTTTCATTGGACAGTGAGGTCACTGTGGCTTGTATCTCCCTCACAGGGGAGGCAGGGCAGCCACATTAGCTGACCCAGCTCTGGGCCCGGTCCTCCCACCCAGGTGCTAGCTCCGCAAACCGGCTTCCCAGCAAACCCCTGCTGCAGAAGAACTGGCCGGTGGGATCTTGAATGATTGACTCAATCGACCGCCACTCATGGCCTGGGCATCCCGGGGCTCCCCAAAAGCTCACACTGTCAGAATGCCAAACTTCTGGACAGAGGCCACAACCCAGGTACAGTCACCCAGGGACCCAGGTAAGTGTATGGATCATGGGAGTCCAGAGAAGCAAGGAACATTTATGGAGCATCTATGGGGACAGACACATTTTTTTCTGAATTTTTACATTCTCATAATGAAAATGACATCACTCTGCAGATGAGGCAACTGAACTAAACTGGAATTCAAAACCACATCCACAGTACTTTAAAAGTCTATGTTCTTCATACCACTGAGGGGCTGAGGAGCCCTGCAGATCTCTGATTTCTCCTTTATCTGGAAGACAGAGAAGGCAGAGGCCCTCCCGCCCACCCCCTGCACCCCCACCCCCACCCCAGGGGCCCCAGGCGCCACAAGGGACTAGCCAGGAATTCTTCACAAAGGGCTGGGTGAGAGGTCCTAGGGCAGGGCTCACCTCGCCTGCTGCCCAGGAGGGGGCATGAGCAAAACTTTGGCGGGGAGGGGAGGCATTCAACCTGTCCTCCGCTTCCTACTCAGTTAAACTCTGCACAATGCGCAGAGGACACCAATGTGCAGAGGACACGACAGAACACAGGGAAGTCAGTTAAGTCTATTCTCAGTGCCTAAGAGATGAAGGGGAAACACAGCAGAAAGAACTTCAGGGGTGCCCAGCTGGCTCAGTCAGTAGAGCACACGACTCTTGATCTCGGGGTTCTGAGTTGGAGCCCCACGTTGGGTGTAGAGATTAATTTTTTTTTTTTAATCTTAAAAAAAGAGAGAGAGAGAGAAAGAACTTCAGAGTCAGACACACCTGGTTGAAAGACTTTGGGCAAGGGACATAACCTCTCCAGGCCTCAGTCTAACATCCTGCACAAAAGCGCTGTGCTTGCTGATCAAATCAGTCTCCAAAAGGAAAGGCTTTATTCCAGAATGTATACTAATGACCCAGAGAGGGTTTAGCAAAACAAAACAAAGCTTTTTTTTTTTTTAACCGTAACTGGTATGTGTGTCTTTTTAAATTTCTATATATGTAGGCATATAATCTACCAGTATAACAGTGTATACACATGAATTTTAAATACAGATAAACCACTGAGAAGGAGGTGCTCTCCAAAGTTATTTACTGATGGGCAGACAGTCCTAAGTTTGGAGGGTATGGCATGAAAATACCCACCGGCTACAGCATTTAGAACCAGCTCGTACAAGGGCAGCCCTTGAGTTTAGGCAAACTCTCCCCTTGGCCCAAAATTCAAGAAAGGGTATGGTGAAAGGGGCCAGTGGAGACTGAAAGGCCTTTTTGATTAGGCCTGGGTTCAAATCCAGCCCCACCGACTAGCTTACCTCCCTTCTCTGAGCTCCAAGCCTGTGAACCAGCAGGGCTACACGCAGGGTCAGTAACACAGTGGCATTTTAGCCAAGAGCCTAGAAAACTGTAAGCGGCTGTTGACTTTCTCCTGCACTTTTCTGTCTCTGCTCAGAATATTCACTTATCCACTCAACAAATAAACGCCCAGGTCCCGCTGAACAGGACAGTTCTTACTCTTGAAGAAGTAAAAAAAAGGTCATTCTCTTTTACAAACAGAGAAATGGGGGTCCAGAGAGGTGAAGAGGCCTGTCACACTCTAAGATAAAACAGCAAGGGTCTCCAGCCCTTAACACTAACTAAAATCACTTGTTTTATTTTTGTCTTGTTATATCCATATGCCAGGATAATGATTCACCGACGACTGCTGGGTTTGCGGCTCAGGGTCTCACCTCAAGCCCAAGGGCCAGGGTGGGGTGAAACAAGTTCTGTGGATTCAACAGGTATGAAGGAGCCTTTTCCCGCTGAGAGGACCGCCTGGCGTCAGTCAGGCGCCACTCGGCCTAGGCAAGACCCCGCTCAGTCCCACTGGATAGCCACGGCCCAAAGGAAGGGCAGTGCAGAGTCAGTCCTGTCCCCGCATTCCGGGTTTTAAAGAGGGGGGGGACCGTCATGCCTCCCCTGCCAAGGAGCTGGGAACATTCGAGAGGGAGCGCTTCAAAGAAAAAGTCACTTGAAAATACTCTTCGCAAGGGGAAAGGGGCGGCGGGGGGGGGGGGGGGTGGTAAGAAAGAAACAATGCCCTGCACGCAGGAGGGGATCGATAAATATTTGTCGAAAAGGAACCGTTCTGGGAGTCACAAAGATCCCCTGCAGGACAAGCCGCTCTACAGATGAAGAAAGAGATCCTATCTAGGCAGTTGTTTGTCCCCAGGGAAGGAGACCACATCTAGAGTACGGAGTGTCCCCCGGGCCCCCGGGCCCGGACCCCCGGCGTGCGCTCCTCCCGATCTGCTCTCGCTTGGGGCCCCTTCCCGGCCTGGTCCCCCATCCCCACTCCCGAGGCTCGCGGCGGCGGCCCCCCGGGAGCTCTCTCGGCCCAGCCGCGCCCGAGCAGGGAAACGTGCCACCTCGGAGCACCTCTCCCCAGTACTTGTTAAAGCTTTGGGGCCTGCACTACGCGGAAAGAAGGGCCTCAGAGGCCGGCTTTCCGTCTCCGCCCCGGAGCCGGGCATCCTGGAGTTGGCGCCCCGGCCTGAAAAAAGTACCCTCCGCCTCGGAACCTCGGAGGGCTGGCGCGGGAGACCGCGTGAGGCCGCGTCTAAAGCCCAACAGCAGGCCGCGCGCAGAGTGTGGCCCCCGGGCGAACCCGGCGGCGGCTCGGAGCCTGCAGAGTGGGGGCGGGTCCTGCCGCCTCCGCGCGCCGAGCCCGGGGCCGGGCCGGGGGCTCGGCCCGCTCAGCCAATGGGCGCCGCGCTCGAGCCCCCTCCCCCGCCCCGGGAGGAGTCGGCGCGGGGCCTCTGCCGGGGAGATCGTGAGCGACGTGCCGCGCCTGGGCCCGGGGTGCCCCGGCCCCGCCGGGCCGCATGGAGGGCGCGGCGCCCCCGGAAGGAAGCCAGATGCTCAGTGCGGGCGCCAACTACGCACGCGGCGCCCTTGCGCCTGCCACATCCCGAGCCCATCCGCACCCGCGCCCCCCGCCTCGGCAGAGCGCGGCGCTCCAGGCCGCCGCCGGGGGAGGCTCAGAGAGGCGCGGCGCCCGCCCCGGGCGCACAGAGCGGCCGGGCGGCCGGGGAGGCTCGGGCCGGCGGAGGGTCGGAGGGGTCCGCGCCTTTGTTCCGGGCGGGGAGGACCGGCGGGCGCGCGACTCACCTTGCTGCTGGGCTCCATGGCCGCGCTGCGCCGGAGGCTCTGGCAGCGCCGGGTGCGCGGGCGGTGACGGGCGGACGGGCGGCGCTCTCCGGCTCAGGCTCCTGCTCCGGCTCGGAGACTCCGACTGCGACTCTGATTTCGGTCGTTTGGCCTCCTGCTCCCTGGCGAGCTCGCTCCCAAGACCCACGGCCCACGACCTCCGCACTAGCCGGGGCTACCTCTAGCTTCTCGCCTAGAGCGCGCGGACGGTAGAGTTTATAGGACCCCAGCCATTGGCTGGCGCTGCCGGTATGTGTGTTGCGGGGGGGGGGGGGGTGTGGGCAGAGCCTGAGGGCGGGGCCTGGGGCACGTCCGGGGCGGGGCTCCGCGGGGAGGGGGACCGGGGGAGGGGTCGGGGGAGGGGGCCTGGAAGGCACTCTGCCGGCTCCCAGCTCTGGCTGCGGGTCTCTCCCGCTGCCCGTGCCCCGAGTCCGGGGAAGCGCGCTCGCTGTGTGACGCTAAGCCAGTGTGCACACCTCTCTGAGCCTCAGCGACCGCTAACAAAATGGTGGAGCTGTACAGCAAATTGGGATCAGTGGAGGATAGCGCTTAAGAGCGAGGACTCTGGAGTCCTCATCCCGCCACTGGATAACTTTGGTAAACTAAGGATAATAACAGTACCACCTCATAGGTTTGTTATGAAGATTAAGTGAGTTAGTATTTATAAAGTGTTTAGAACAGTGTCTGTTCCGTGGTAAGTGGTATTTAAGTATTTGTGAGACAAACTACAGGAGGTCTCGCCCTGAGATTTTCTCCTAACCCCTCTCCACCCCCGACATTCCTGTTTGCAAGCCAAGCCTTGCTTTAGCACAGTCTGGGCCCACTGCCTGAAAATCCATACCCACCTCTTTCTCTGGGCTTTCCTGTCAGCGCCTTTGTGAAGTCTCTACTGCTGACAGTACATGTGAATCTATGGCGACAGGTAAGTGTGAAAAATAGGAACGGTAAGAATGCAGGAGTCCTTGGGTTTGAGCCAGCTCTGTTGTATGCCAGTCCTAGCACGATCCTAGGCAACGTGCTGGCCTTTGAGTCTCAGTCTTATTACCGGTCAAACGGAATGAATACCACCTCCAGGCTCATGTGCTGTCACGAGAGATACAATTTCCAGATAAGTCCATGAAGTACTCACCACTTGTTGACACACAGCGAGTCCTTCTTTAGTGGTAGTGGTATCATTTCACCTTATTTCCTCTTCTAAACCCGAGTCTTACTTGAGACACAGTGAAGGGAAAGACCCCCAGTCCAAAGTCCTGAGGTTAGGCCGAGTGTCCCTTTCCCTGTGGAGAGGGACAAGGAGGGGTTAGTTTCAGTTGGAAAGGAGGAGCTGACCACATGACTCCTGGACTCCTCTGTCCAGGCTGTGTGTCCAGTGCTGCCAAGGGGGCACCGTGGCTGGGCATGGAGCAGCCCACGGAAGGGGGAGCAGGCCCCTTCCCAGCACACCTCTGCCCGCAGCTTCTGTTCCTATGGTCTCTCAGCTGCTCAGACTACAAAGCTTGGGGCTTCCTCTTGTCCCTCAGGTACCAGAGGCCACTAAAGTCCTGCTGCTTTCACTCTCTGTACCACCTCATCCTCCCTCCCTGCTGTTTGCAGGGCCTCCACTCCTCTGGTGTCACCTCCTCTGGGTCCTGACTGTCCCTCTCAGGCTCATGTGTCTGAGGCTGCCTGAGAGGGAGCAGGCCCTTGCTTAGTTTACAAGCTCTCCGCCTCACCTCTCCCACCAGCAGTTTCTTTATCTCTGCCTTTGCTCAGGTTGTTTCCTCTGCCTGACTCCCTCCACCCCACCTCCGTGTGCCACAGTGTTTCTGATGGCACAGAGTACCTCTGCAATGGGGCTTCCGGAAAGTGTCCCTGAGTCCCCCAAGAGAGAATCTTTATCTTCTTTACCCTTTGGTGTTTCTTCGTGTGCTGCTGGTCCTGTCTGTCTCCCCCCAGATGGAGCCCCCTGAGGATGGCTTCTGTGGTGGAGACACATGGGCGAAGGAGTGAAGGCAGGCAGTAATGAATGATCAGATGAGTAGCTAGCCTGCCTATTTCCTGCTGACACTGGCAGTCTTTCCTTAAGTACCTTTTTGATTTTGCAACTTCCCAGCTCAAAGTCTCCATAGCTCTCTGTTTCCAAGCACGCCCAGTCTATGGTATATGCTACTTCCCAGCTGTGGGTATGTCTCACTCAGCTCACGGGTCACACTCACCACCAGGCTCCCTTTCCTTCATTAGGCCAGCCCTGTGTGGGTCGCTTACCCAGGGTCAGAAGCATGTAAGTCTGTTGCGAGCCTTATGGAGCCTCCAAATGGGAAGGGTTGCAGGAGGGGAAATGGACAGCAGTAATACAGGGATAAGAATGTGTACAAGAGGAGAACTTGTACCATGGAGGAAGGACAGGGAGTAGAGAGAGCTTCAGGGAAGGGAGGGGTCATGCTTAGCAGGATTTAGAAGGCTGAATACGAGTTCATCAGGTAGATCATAGGGAAGCCCATTCTTGGCAGAGGGAAGAATGTGCATAGACAGGCAGAGAGTAATTGCTGAAAGGAAGGAAGAATCTCTAGACCACACTCAGGGACTGAGGGTGGACTCCCGGATTCAGACTCCTGAGTCCCAGCTCTGCTACTGACTTACCAAACATCACTGAGCAAATCCCTTCTCTCTGAGCCTCAAGACAGATCTATAAAATGGGTATAACAGTTCCCTCCTAGATTGGCCTGAGGAAAAATGGATATGTATAAAAGTTTATCCAAATCAACAGTCCTAATTCATGATGTCAAATCAAATCCCCCTTCTCTGGTCAAGGTAGCACCAGAAGACAAAGCAGAGTGGCCAGAAAAACTGCCTTACTTTTGCCCCACCTCACCATACCTGCCCAGACAGACCCCCATTCTCTGCTTGAAATTCCATTTCTAGGTGTTCTCTCTCTCTAAAAGTTTTATGACCCCCTAGAGGCTACAGTTTTGAGGTAAATTCATGAGAAGCTATTAACACTGGATCAGAGGTTAGATTCTCAGGTGGGCTAGTTTATTTTGGGGGTAGCTGAGTCCTGGGAAACAGAATTTAACTCCAACCAGAGAGGGGACACCAGGGAAAGCCTAAATGGCATGTGAGCCTGGAAGGTGGGGAGGCAGGGGAGGAGAGACCAGGAGCTAATGCCTGGAGCCGGGCCGGAAGGGGCAGTCTGTGGCTGCAGTGTAGGGAGTTGGGAGAGAGAGGAGATGAAGTTAGGGGGAATTTGAGCAAAAGAAGCTGAAGAGGTGGGATCATAAAGGCCCTCACTTGCCAGGTTATAGGAGTTAAGACTTTATTCAGTGGGCACTGGGCAGCCATGGAGGGTTTCTGAGCAAGGGAAGGGCGTGAAGAAATCTCAGCCTCCCCGACCCTGAGGCTTTAAAGAAGGATGGGAGGAGGCTGCAGACTCCTAGTGCTCTGCTTGGAGGGACCGAGGGCCCCCTTCACTCCCCCTCAACCCCAAGCTGTGCTCACACAGGCAGCTTTGTTCCCTGGAGGCTGCCTTTAGCCCAGAAAGGAACTCGGACTTTTTCTGGGTCTGATTCCAAGGAGTTCCAGCCCTAGCCAGTCGGAGGAAGGGCTCTCGGGGACTGGAGGGGCGGTGCCAGGTGGCCCAGCGGCGGGCCCGGGGTGCGTGCCTGAGAGCACGCACGTGGGCTCAGGCGGCACAGTGCTGGGCGGTCCTAGCTGCTCCCCGAGTCCGGAGTGAGTAAGGCACCCGGGAAGAGGGTTGTTTTCTTTTTTTCTTTTTTGCCTTTAAAGGCAAGCGTCCCGGAGAAAAAGCTCTGCTGAGTCAGCCGCAGCTGATGCAAGGGGGGCTGGCCTGGGTTGGGACGGGGGAGCCCCTAATCCTCAGGATGTTTTGCAACTCAAATCCTCCCAGGCTGCAGGTAAACGCGGTGCTGGCTTCCAGAAAGGCCTGATGGGCCAAGCAGGACGGTTTTGTGTGTTTAATATTTTCATTCTGATTTGCACACCTATTCAATCCACCTGCTCTCAAAGAACTTTTCAGCTTCCCTTCTTTATCCTTTCTGTGCCCTTCCCCAGGCCTCTGCAAGCGTTCTCATCAAGACTGCCACCTGCTCGCTGATGCTGGGGGATGCAGGGGGATCATATCCCTCCTCCATTCTCTCCTGAGCGCCAGGCTTAGCTGGACAGCTGCCTCCAGGTCAGCTCTCTGAATGTCCCACAGGTACCTGGCACTCACCTTGTTTAAATCTAGACTCATCTTCCCCTCCCTCCCAGTTCCTACCCCAGAGATGGCTTCTCTGGCCACCAAATTGGCCAAGCCAGAGACCTAGCATCTTCCTTGCCTCCACTCTCTCCCTCATCCCCAATATCCAGTCAGTCCTGTGTCCTCTATCCTTACAAAATATCACTGGGCTTCACCCTCTCCTCTTCATCCCCACTGGCCCAGAGCCAGCAGAGTCTAGAACCGCCGTGTATCCATGCTCCCACCTGCCACCACACTGGTCTCTCTAAAACGCCCAGCCACTGCATCCTTCCCTTGCTTAAACATCTTTCCAGGGCATGCCACAGCATGGTTACATCTCACAGACATAAAGTGGAGTGAAAGAAGCTGTATGCAAAAGAGCATGATTTCATGTGCCCAAAGTTCAAAAACAGGCAAAACTTACCTATGGGCTTAGAAGTCTGGATAATAGTTACCCTTGGAGGGGAGGCAGTGACTGTGAAGGGGGCTGATATCAGGGCTGGGACGAAGGTAAGGCAGGATCAACATTACTGATGTTTTCCTTTTGCCCTGAGCTTTCATATGACTCAACACAGCACTATTACTAAGCCTGTCTTTATTTAAAATTTTGTTATTTTGTCATCATGGATTTTTTTGGCATTAATTTTCATTTTTAAAAGATATCATATTGAAGCATTGTTTATCTTGATGACTGAGCTTTCGACACCCCCTTAAATTTTACGGTGGAGGTGAGTGCCTCACTTGCCATATCCTAGTCCTGACCCTGCTGGTAATGTTTTGTAATCAGGGTGTTGGTTACATGGGTGTGTTCAGTTTGTGAAAATTCATCGAGCTGTACACCTCCAATTTTTGCACTTTTCTGTGTGCACATTATGCCTCCATTAAATTTTCTTTTTTTTTTTTTTTACTTAAAAAACCCAAATCTTTCCGTGGTTCCAAGGGAATGTCTGCTGTCCACTTCCTCTAGCATCTGCAGCACCAAGAACTGTACCTGGCACAAACTGGGACTCAGTACATATTTGTTGAATGAATGAATACACTATCATTCCAATTAATCTAATTCCCACAAGATCTTGATGAGATGAATGTTTTTCTCTCCTATTTTCTTTTCTAGATTTTATTTTATTTATTTATTTGAGAGAGAGAGCACAAACAAGGGGAGAGGCAGAGGGAGAGCGAGAATTCCACTCCCTGCTGAGCAAGAAGCTCAATGTAGGGCTCGATCCCAGGACCCTGAGATCATGACCTGAGCCACTTAACAGACTGCCACCCAGGTGCCCCTCTCTCCCATTTTCTTAAAGAGACAACAGAGAGTCAGGGAAGTGAAGTTATTTGCCCACGATCCAGGAGTAGGTAGTCGGTAGTGAACAGGTAGTAAGTGTCAATTCCAGCACCTCGATGAAAAAAATAAACCATAGCTCTGACAAGCACTACTCGTTGAGGGACCTGGCCCAGCACCAGCACCAGCATTGGACCGGGGTCTGGCTCTTACCGTTTAGATTACAATTTGAGCCTTATCTTTTCCCAGATAATGACCTCTTCGGGGCAGGGGCTCAAGCCCTCCTGTCCTCTCTCTGTCCAGCTAGTTACTTAGCATAAGGAAGAGGCTCTAAATGTTTCATAAAGAAATGGAGCAAAGAATGAACGAATGAGGGATCTGTCAGTGATATGGGGTGAGTAGATCACAGGCCTTGGAGACAGATCTGCTAGCTGAGTGTCTTTGGGCATATTACTTGGGCTTTCTGAGTCTCCATTTCCCCAACCATAAAATGAGAGTATCAGTATTTACTTCAAAGATTTATTGAGAACAGGAAGTGAGAAAGAACATGGTTGTAGGGTGACTGGCATATAATAAATACTTGAAAAATGGTAAATATTAATATTTCCTGTGTTTTACATTCGCAAAGCCTGATTTACTTCAGGGTGGCAGGAATCGACCTGTTTCAGTTTCCATGTATTGTTTTCCGAGGGTCTCTGGAGTTGGAAGGAGGGGACCTGATACAGCCCCCAGGGCTTTCTTCCTCAAGCCTAGGGAGAGAGAGAGTGCTGGTATAGTGGGGGAGTTGGCTTCATGACCCAGCTCCACCCCGCCGGTGATGCCGTCTTTGACAAGTTGCTCTCTGTGAGCCTCAGTTTTCTCTCTGTAAAATGGAGCTCAGAACAGTCTTGACCCTGTGGGGCTCTCGGGAGGGTTCAGTGGCTTGACCCTGGGCCCAGGGCCCAGTAGACTCCCCATTAAGGTCGACACTGAGGAATTAATCTAGCACCCTCATGTAGGAACAGCAAGGAGACCAGAGGATCTCAGCCACCCTGAGAAGTCCAAGGACTGATGGGAAAAACAAATAAATAGCTTGGCGGGACTCTGTCTTGTTCTTAGAACCTTGTTTCTCCTAAGAAATGAAATAACACTGTCCTTTATGCTTATGCAACTTTTTAAGTGTGCAAAATACCTTCCCATACATCGTTCTTTCACCCCTCACACCTTGTGCTGAGGGCAAGACTAGATTTATTCACATTTCCAGGGGGCAGTTGAGGAAACTGAGGCACTCAGAAGTTAAAGCCACTTGCTTGAGGTCACGCTGAAGGGGGAATTTGGTAGCAAACTGAAGGTATAAAACCTGGCCCTCTTAACTGCTGGATACCACCGTGCAGCTGTTTGGATCCAGAAGCACGCAGCTCATCCCCCAAGCAAGCAGGGGTGCGACCCAGCAGGTGTCACACTGTACTCACCCCCCCGCCCCCAGCCCCCACCTGGATGCCACCTGGCAGTCACATGCACATTTAGCACAGAGAAGCTGGCTGACTCACACCAGCATTTATACCAGGGCTGACTCACACTTTAGAAGAGGGAGAGTGAAAACCAGTTGAGAGCCCAGAGAAGCCCTCCCTTCCTCCTTGAGGCTTGAGATTAATGCCCCAAATCAATAGCAGTTTAGCTCTAAAGAAAGGAAAAGTGTTGTGGGCTGGCAGGAGACGGAGATCTCTGCACTCAGAGAGGGGTGGTGGTTCTGCTCCTCTCTGGGCTCTGCTACAGATCTGCTGGGTGACTTCAGGCAAGTCGCTTTCTAAGCCTTTCTAAGCCTCGGTCTCTTCCATTTTGTAACGAAGGGGTTTTAACAGGTGCCCTGCAAGGCCCTTCTGGCTCTGGGTTGAGAGGCCTCATCACTGGAAGTCATGTGTATGGACAGTTTGCTGTGTGCCAAGCACATGGCTAAGTGGTTGGCATGGATTTATCTTCTTTCATTCTTCTAAGCAATCCCAGATATATGGGTGCTACCCCATTTTACAAGGAGGGCAAACAGGGCACAGCTCCAGAGCAATATGCCCCAGGTCAAGCAAGTAAGCGAGTGGCAGATCTGAGAACTGAAGCCAGTCTGTCCAGAGAACTCTCATAAACTGCTCCACACCTACTCCGTTGATCTTACTAGACCTCATTTTTCTCATTTAAAAAAAATCGTGGTAAAATATACAGAACACAAAATTTACCATTCTAACCATTTGTAAGTGTGCGGTTCAGTGGCATTAAGTGCATCCACGCTGTTGGGCAACCATCACCACCGTCCATCTCTGGAACTTTTTTATCTTCCCCAAAGGAAACGCCTTACCCATTGAACCCCCAGCCCGTGGTGACCATCTTTTTACTTTCAGTCTCTATGAATTTGACTGCTCTAGGGACCTCATGGAAACTTTCCTCATCTTTAAAACTATGCTAATAAAAGTCAAGGTTGCATTCTATCCTGTGTCCCCGGTTTTGTTTTGTTTCATTTAGAGATTTTACTTAATTATTTGAGAGAGAGAGAGAGAGAGCACAAGCAGGGGGAGGGGCGAGGGAGAGGGAGAAGTGGGGCTCGACCCCAGAACCCTGAGATCATGACCTGAGCCAAAGGCAGACGCTTAACTGACTGAGCCACCCAGGTGTCCCCTGTGTACCCGGTTTTGTAAGGTGGCTGGCTGGTAGAGCCTCTGCTTATAGAAGGTTCCGGGGCAATATTTTTCTATCTTGGGTTGTTCTTTTTACTGGTTCCCAGAGGCCTGGCCTTGTGGTGGAGAGTCCCTTCTTTCTTATACCCCTAGAGTAGTAACTGTTAGGAAGTTTTGGTGGCAAGCATAAATACATCTAAGCCAACCTCAGCCAACAGGGGAGAGTTTATGAAAGGCTGCAGAGGTGGCTCACAAGCCAGGAGCAGAAAGGCAGTCAGATGCTGACAAAGCTCTGCACTCAGCAAGGCGGCCGCCGCCAGGATGGCCTGTGTCACTCATTCCTGCTTTAGTCCTCTTTCTCTGCCCAGACAGGCATGTCTCCACACGGCAGATTATGCCACCGCACGATGCCAGGATATACGTGGGACCATTTCAATGACCCTCAGGCAGACTTGACTGCCTCCTGGTCCTGATTCTAAGTATGTAGACAAGAGAAGCAGATGAGCCCAGTCTGGGTGAGATGTTCATCTTGGGTCCAACTGGCTGTGGTCAGGTGATTGGGTCATAGAGCACATAGCAGGCTGGCAGGGCTCACTTCTGTGAGCAGGGGGTGGGGCAGAGGAAGAAGGTGTGTGATTCCTGGCGGAGACACACAGGCAAATTCGTGCATCCATTAAAAATTCTGTTGAATGGGGGCGCCTGGGTGGCTCAGTCCTTAAGCCTCTGCCTTCTGCTCGGGTCGTGATCCCGGGGTCCTGGGATCAAGCCCCGCATCGGGCTCCCTGCTCAGCGGGAAGCCTGCTTCTCCCTCTCCCACTTCCCCTGCTTGTGTTCCCTCTCTTGCTCTCTCTCTCTCTGTCAAATAAATAAGTAAATAAAAACCTTTAAAAAAAAA
>NC_138372.1:30720646-30734740 GCF_054177405.1 Leptonychotes weddellii
ATCTTTCTGATTTTTTTCTAAAGAATGAGTTGCGGTTGAGTAATGATAAAACAACTCTTACAGGGCTGCAGTGTGCGCTAAGACATTTATTCGCTTATTCAGTAAGTATTAAGCATCTAGTACGTGATGGTGTTTGTGAAAGCCACACAATGTCTGGCCAGTGGTAGAGGCTCAATCACTGGCGGCGGCCAAGGCTCTTCCTTCGGGGGGCACAGAGGGCACTGGGTGCTCAGACACAGGTGCTTCTGCTCTAACAGTCTACGTACATTCCGAAAATCTAGGAAATCAAAACACTGGGGTGTTTCAGCTATGGATTGCCGTGGAATGGAACAACCACTCCAAACTTAATTGCTTTGAACAGCAGTGATGTATTATTTCTCATGATTTCGTGGATTCGGCATTTCTGCTCCCCATGGCGAAGCTGAATTTACCCATGCAGTGGCATTCAGCCGGATGCTTGGCGGGGGCCATCCTCTGCACACGGTGTCACATTCTCCTGTCTCTAGCAACAGAGCCCAGGCTTCCTTACAGCATTGTGGCTGAAGCCAATAAGGAGGGTTCCAAGAGGACAAACCCAATGTGGAAAAACGTATCAAGCCTGCTGGTATCAATGCAAATCATGCCGAATATAACTTGCTTTATCTAGAAGTGGCCCTAATAAAATCAGCAGACACAAAGCCAGTGCGAGGCAATGTGCCTCTGTCCGCTGACTCAGGCTTTAAGAAGGAACACAGTGTTGACAGCTGAGCTCCTGACAGTGGAGATGAGATCACTGTGTCCTCACTGCGCAGTCGATTGGGACAAGGGCTCTGCTTTCCGGCCCAGTGTCTGTGGGTCTTCCGGTAGTCATAGGGCACATGGCCTCACCTGCCACACCTGCCACACCCATCTTGGGTCTGCCCTTTCCCCTCTCACCCACTCTGGAGGGCCCGATGATTAGGTCTGGACCTGGCCAGCTCTGATTAATGAGAGCTGTAAGGAGAAGTCTGTAAAGTGGGACCCCGCGTCCTTGACCGTGAACAGCCAGAGCCATCCCTCATGGCCTCCAGACTTGTGAACTGGGGGACACCTTCCTGTGTGGTAGCAGGGGTTGCGGACTAGAGCCAGCCTGCTTCTATCTAGCTGTGGAGCAGGAATGGAGGCGTTCTGAGCCTAAGTTTCTTCATCTAGAATGTGGGGATAATAGAACTTTAAAGATTATGTACTTTCTCTGTGCCTGACACCTGTAACTCTCATGGGATCCTCAAAGGTTGGGAGCATCCGCCCACTTTACAGATGAGGCAAAGTGAGGCCCAGAGGAGGGAAGTAACTTGCCCGAGATCATGCAGCTAATAAGTAGCAGAACTGGAAACATGAGCTCAGGCCAGCCTGGAACCAAAGCCCAAGTAATCTCCTTTTACAGGCTCTGTAAAGAATCGGGTGAGAAAGGGACATGCGCAAGAGCTCTGCCACATCGTGAAGAACATGTGCAATCACAGTGCGATTTTAAAGCCCTGCTGTCACCCAGCTGGACCGGTAGGGCATTCTCAGTGGGTGGGTTGGCTGGGCTGAGGAACCCCTTGGAGAGAGCCAAGTTTACCACTGGATATACATTACCACTTTTTTTGTCCAAAACGGTGCCTGACTTCCCAGCTATGATTCTACTTTGGTCTGTTCTCGCCTCAGAAGGAGGCAGGGCCCTTCACTTAGTAATTACTGCCATTTATGAATAGAGGTTTGCCCTGGGCTAGGTGCCCTTTATAGGTACCCAGTGCCTTTCTGCAGTCCATTCCCACAGTGATTGTGTGCAGAGGTCCTTTTGGGATCCCATTTGCTGGATGGGGTGCGGGGGCACAGGGAAGGTAGGTAACCTGCCAGAGCGGCAGGGTTGGGTTACAGGCTGACTGGGGATGCCGCCCTCCTAACAAGGCCCAGGAGTGAGGTGCTCAGGGCTGGCCCACCAGCATTTACAAGCCTCTCGTCCTGTGATCACCGGAGCCTCTTCTCAGCCCTGGAGGACAACCAGAGCGAAGCCTTTGTTTGCCTTACAGATGGAGAAACTGAGGCCCAGGGAGAGGAGGGGGCTTGCTTCCTCCATTGTCCCAGACTGCTCGGTCCACATGCCAGATGGGGAAGTAAGGGAGAAAAGCTTGCCAGCGATGTCGGACTTCAGCCTCCCAGCTGAAGTGGCCTCAGCAAGGGCTGGGCGTTCCTTCCATGGAACTCGGAACTCGAGGTGGGGCAGGATGAGTAGGAGTGAGCTTAGAGGGCAGGCCAGGCCAGGAAGAGGTGAGGGCAGATCTCTGGGGGGTCCTGGGATGAGGAAGGGAGCCTGGAATGGGGCTTGGCTTACGATTACTTACCAAAAGGTTTAAACAGGGGCCATGTAAGCATGGAGTTTGGGAATCAGGGGCTCCTGGGTGCAAAGAATGTCCGTGCTGCTTATGAGAATGGTGAGTTTGGGCAAATATGTCCCTGAGCCTCCGGGGTAAAAGGGCTGAAGTGTGGTGGGTTAGACTGTGGTATCTGGAGCACTGCCTGGGTGAGATCCCGGCTCTACCACATCCAGGGTGGCCCAGGGCAAGGGTGTTTGCCTCTCTGGGCTTCAGTTTCCTCATCTGTATGATGGGCCTGGTAATAACAGTACTCACCTCCCCTGGCTCTTATGAGGATTTAAGAGCCTAGCAGCATATGCAGGGGGCTTCAAGCAGGCTTTTCGCCGAATTGGTCTTTGATACCACCACCATCATTGTCATCATTTACCTCAAAGGATGTTTGGGAGGATTTAGCAGGGCTGCCGGTGCAAACGGTCTGGGTCTGGCCAATTGGCACAGGCATTATCAGATAAAGACTGAGCAGGGTGACAGGTGCTATGGTCTAGGTGGTGGGAGGTGCTGTGAAATTCACAGGAAGGAGATAAAAGTTTTGCCTGCCTGGGTAGAAGAGGCTGTGAAAGTCTTCCTGGGGAAGGAAGTGGCATTTTCTGGGCTTCAAAGGATGTAGGGAAGTTCCCCAGGTAGAGGAGGGGGCAGGTAGAGAGATGAGTTTGAGTGGAGGTGAGAGAACCTGAGCATGGCTGGGGACCATGGAGCAGTTTTGTTGTGCTACATGTTTGGGGTGAGGGGCAAGGCATGAGGCTGCACGGGGCCATGGGGTCCTGATGGCAAAGGGCTCAGAATGCCTTGCTTGGGGGTTTAAACTTGATCCAGTAGGTGGGGGAGTTCCTATGCCTGTCGACATGGCAGAATCACTCAGGATACTTTAAAAAACACAGACTTTGTGGTCCCATCCAGCAATATTCTGAGCAGTAGGTCTCAGGTGGGACCCAGGAATCATGATGGTTCGAGCTCCCCAGGAAATTCTGATGCCCAGCCAGGTATGGGAATCCCTGCTATGGTATCTCTAAGCAGGGCTAGGCCTCACTGAGATACCAATCCCAGACCTCTAAGATTGGAACAGAGAACTTGAGAAGGTGGGGAGGTAGCATAAGAGACCACTGATTCAGACCCCCAGCCTCTTACCCCTCTCCAAGAGAGTCCCACCCTCTCATGGCCACATTTGCCACCAGGGATGGACCACCGAGATGTTACTCCCCTGCAGCCCTCTGGCCCCAGCAAGACAAACTTCCTTCCCTCCATCCCTCCCTCCATCCCTCCCTCCATCCCTCCCTCCATCCCTCCCTCCATCCGACACAGTTTTTGATCTCCCTCACCATGTGCCAGGCATGGTATTGGGTCCTGAAGGTACGGTGGTGAAGACAGCAGATACTCCACACCCCCCTACAAAACTTTCCGTCAGTCCTGCTTCCCTTAGCTGGCTGAGCGTGGAGTGCTCTGTCATCAGGAATGTGGCTAAGTACAAGAGAACTAGGACAGGAAACCCACCTGGGGTGGGGGGGAGGGCGGGGAGGGGGGGCGGAGCTCAGACAGAGACAAGAGCAGGGCCCAGTGGCCCAGCCTCCAGACCCCATGGCTTCCTGGTGCCCCTGTCCCACAGGCCCAACCTCCTCTCCCATATGGCTCAGGCCTTGCCTGCTCAGCTCTCATGCCCTCCCCACGGTGCCCCTGCCAGGAGGGTCCTGGTGCCCAGGGGAGGGGTGCGCTGTGCAGTCCCCTCCTCACCCCCCAGCCCACGAAGAAGCCAACAGCCTTGGGTAAGGCCTGAGCAACTCTTCTGAAGGGCAGGGTCAAGGAGCATTTCCTCACAGGGGTAGCAGAAATAACAAACACGAGGAAATGACAGGGATTCTGGGGGATTTCAGAGCACGCAGCCTGGGTACAGGATGGACCCATGCAGAGAGATGGGGTTAGAACCTTGTTGCAGCAACTTCCTCCCCTCCCCCTTGGAGCCATCTCTTCCTCGTGTCTTCATGCTTTTATTCTGTTCTTTTGGCTCATCACGATCCTTTGCCTGCTCCAACCCCACCCACGCCATCACCACTGTGGGTGCTGCCATATCACTGTCCCACTCACTCACTCTGCCATTCATTCATTTCTTCCCTCATTCATTCAACATGCACGTAGTACCATGTGCCGGCTACTGAGGATGATGCCATAGGCAAAATATGGCCTCATGAGGAACTCCCAGCTGGGTGGGTAAACAAACACAATGGAACAACTCTAATACAATCTAACTATTGCCACTATGAAGGGGTTTTTTTTGTGGTTTTTTTTTTTTAAAGTAATCTCTACCCCCAATGTGGGACTTGAACTCACAGCCCTGAGATCAAGAGTCGCATGCTCTTACCGACTGAGCCAGCTAGGCACCCTGCCACTGTGAAGTTTTGCACAGGGTGCCAAAAGCCGAGGGAGGAACCAAGGGAAGGCTGATTCTTGATGGACTAAGAACTTAAAAACAGTTACCAAGCAGTGGGAACAGCAAGTATAAAGGCAGTGAAAGATGGTTTACAATGGCTAGAGCCCAGGGAAGGTTCAAGGGACAGAGGGAGTGGAGGCCGGGAAGGTCAGAGGCTCAGTCCATGGAGGGCCTTGAATGCTAGGCTAAGGAACTAGAACTTTCCACCATAGGCAATGGGGAGCAGAGGAGGGACCTGGTCAGATTTGCATCTTGGGATGACAATGTGTGGAAGCCGGTTTGAGGGAATGGGCTAGAGAAGGAGAGGCCAGGCAGAGCAGCCAGAAGAGGACCAGATATATAGTCCAGGTGGGAGAAGTCAAGACCTAACAAGGGCGGGGACAGGTGGGTGGTTCTGGGCATAAGAACCAGAACTGAGGTGAGCATGGGACAGACAGGCTGCAGAGCCGTCCAACTCAAGGCAGCTGGGTGTGTCCAGGGCTTGAGGTCAAAGATGGGCTGAGGCAGACAGGAGCTCCGGGAACTCCTGGGCTTTGGGCTTCAGTAGGCTCAAGGTCAGCAGATGCAACTGGGTCTGTGTCTAGAGACTTGGGAGGTCCGCAACAGGACCCCAGCATGCATGTAGGAATCAGGGCAGGGTCCAGCCCTGGGAAAGAGTTCCCATGAGCCAGGCAGGGTGTCACACGGGGCCCTAATTCTGAAGGGAGAGGCTACAAGGCAAAGAGCAGAGGACTCCTGGCTCTAGAAACTTTCTGTCATAAACCACCTCCCTTCTATGGCTACCTGTAAAGATGGGCTATTTTCTTGCTCATGTTTGGCCCCCCTTCAGATGAGGCTCCCCTCAGACTCCTCATCTTGACTCTAATTACGACCTGCCCCTGATCTGGGGACCCGAAGTCTGCAGTGGGTTTGTCCTGCCCATGGCTCCGAGGTCCTGTGAGGATGAACTCTGGAATGGCTTCACCTGCAAAGTCACACTTGGAATGGCACATTTACTGCCAGGAAGTTTCTAGTAAAGATATATATACTTACATTACAATCCAGCAATCCTACTGGTAGTATTTACCCAAGACATACGAAAGCATATGCCCACCCAAAGACTTGTAAGTAAAAGCCCATAACAACTCTATGTAATAGCCAAAAACTGGCAACAATTCACTTGTTCACCAACTAATTGTTATATATCCATACAATGGGGTACCACTCAGCAATAAAAAAGCATGAGCTAGCTATTAGTACACGCAACAACATGGGCAAATCTCAAAACAAGTTGAGTGCAAGAAGCCAGAAAAAAGAGAGTACATAATGTCTATGATTCCATTTACATGAAATTCTAGGAAATGCAAGCTAATCTATGTTGACAGAAAGCAGACCCATGGCTATCGGGGATGGAGGGGGGTGGAGGGATGGGAGGGAGGATTACCAAGGGGGATAAGGACCTTTTGGGGGTGATAGATAGGGGCA
Organism: Leptonychotes weddellii; assembly: GCF_054177405.1. NCBI lineage: Eukaryota > Metazoa > Chordata > Mammalia > Carnivora > Phocidae > Leptonychotes > Leptonychotes weddellii. Next base: position 30,726,905 of record NC_138372.1, read on the forward strand.
TTATCTTGGTGGTGGTGATGGTTTCAAGTGTGGCTACATCTGTCAAAACTTGTCAGATTGTATAATTTAAACATGTGCTGTTTATTGCATGTCAATTATACCTCAATAAAGCTGTTTTACAAATCTGATGCCAGTTATGGGCAGTCACAGGCAGTCTGGTCTTTATAAGGCATCCCTCCCCCTGTCCTCCCCCTAACTGCCAGGGCATATCGAAGCTTGCAGAGGTTAAACCACTTCTCCCGGGAAAGGTCATCTGATGGCACCCCAGCCCCAGCATTTATCCCTTACCTAATCCAAACTCTGTTCTGATATGTTCTTATGATTATGCAAACATTGTGATATTTGTGGAAAACAAAACTGAAACATTTAAACTGCTTTCCATGAATCCCTGTATGTCATTAAATATCCTAGTCCATCTAGTGATATTTATTTTTCCGTATTTTTAACCATACGAAGACAGTATTTTCACTACCATAATTCAATAACGTACATAAAAATTTGTTCCCTCTTCCCCAACCCTACATATTTACAAGGTCTTATACTCTTCTGCGTTAAAGAACACCGTGAAGAACAGCTTTTAGGTAGGTGATTTTTTTTGTTTTCAAGAAAGTCCTGAAAAGTGGAACAGGGCACAAAGTGTTAACGCTTTTTCCTCCTTACCCTGATTTAAAAAAACACAACTCAACCTTTTCACTGCTCAGTCTATGCTGGAGACTTTTGGGAGCTCTAATCCAGACCCTGACATCCTTGTGACAGTGGTCATTTTTGACCACCAAACACCCACTCTCCCTACCTCTGCAGGAAGTAGCTCACTCCCCAGCACCAAGAGTAGGTTCTGACTGGTTTTAGACAGTCCATATAGTCACAGCCAGTGTCCGAGCTGGGCCCCAAACCAAATCAGAGCCAGTGAAAAGCAAGGAGACTTCTTCTGGCATTCCTGAGAAGGAGAAGTAGCCTCTCTTCTCCGCGGGTGTTACTGGGGAGACTCCCCTTTATGGGACAGCACAGGGAGGCACAAGGAGGCTTTTAGCGGAATGGTGGTGGGTGGTAGGAAGCTTTCGAATGACACTGTAGAAGTCAGGACAGAGAGAGAGAGAGAGCAACCCCTTCTCTATCCTTCCTGATGTTGTTTGGGCCACCTGAAGCCAACTAACAGCTTCCTTCCGTTTCAATTGGTTTTCATTCATTCATTTATTTGAACAGTATATACTCAGCACTCCCTATGTGTTAGACACACTTGTAGGAGCCTTATGAATTAGGCTTTCCGTGACCATAATCCTAAATTTAATCTTAACCTAATCCTTCGTTATAAACTACGATTCTGATCCTTTTCTGGTGAAGAGATTTCAGTGGCAAGAAACCAAGGACGAAGGGGCATTAGTATGAGAATATGTATGGTGCACTAAGTGAAATCCCAGCGCTGTTCTTACGAAGACCCTACAGCCCTGAGCCTTGGGAGGTCCAGATACAGGTAGGCCCCTAAAGATGAGGGAGGCAGTCCCTGTCTAATCAGTGGGACTTCATGTCAGAGTCTAAATGTTGACAATCTCGACTAACAAAGAGATCCTGAAATGACTTGTTCTCTGGAAAAACTGCAATTCCTTTATAGATCTTTATTTTTTTTATTATTATTATTTTTTTATAGATCTTTAATAACAATCTGCACTGGACAAATCCTATAACTCATATATATTACACCGGACAGAAACAGTAAACTCTTTCAAATGTATGGTATTAGAACTTCTTTCAAATTAAAAAACTTTGCTAATAAAAGTGCTAAGTGCCTTTCCCCTTCCTGGTTAAACTTCCCAAAGTCTCATTTTTCCTACCCTGGTGCTATGAGGCACCCCCTTCCACTGCTGACCACAAGGCCGATGTTGGAGGTGGCCTTATGTATAAAAACAAGTTGATATTTTAAAAAAATAGATTTTATTTAAGTACCATTTACACACAATAAAATTCTCCAGTTTCAAGTGTAAAATACAAATCTTGACAAATGTATACAGTTGTGTAACACCCATATATATAGGAATACATATATCTATACCTTGATATATGGAGATATAGAGCATTTCTATCACCCCAAAGTTCCCTGTGCCCCTTTGAAGTCAGTCCTCTCCCGCAACTCCTAGCCTCTGGCAACTACTGATCTGCTGTCACTATAATTTTGAATTTCCTGGAGTTTCTTATAAACGGAATAATATAATATGCATTGTTTTGTGTCTGGCTTCTTTCACCTAGCATAATGATTTTGAAATTCATCCATATTCTTAGGTTTATATCACAGTTGTAGTGGTGTGTTTCTCTTTATTGATGAGTAAATTCTATTATGTGGATATACTACAGATTGTTAACCCATTTACCACGTTAATTGGCATTTGGATTCTTTTCAGCTTTTGGCTTTTGTGAATAAAGTTGCTATGAACATTCATTTATTAAGTCTTTGGGTAAATACCTCTCAGTGAGTATCTCTTGGGTAGATACCTAAGAATGGGATGGCGTGGGTGTAATGTAAGTGTATATTTATCTTTACAAGAATTGCCAAACTGTTTTCCAAAATGGTACCATTTCACATTCCCACCAACTGTGTAGGGGAGTTCTAGTTGTCCACATCTTTGCCAAACATTTTTTATTTTTACTCATTCTTATGGATGTGTAGTAGCATTTCATTGTGATTTAAGTTTACGTTTCTCTAATAACTAATGATGTTGAGTAACTTTTTGTGTGCTTGTTGGCCATTTGTGTATCTTCTTCGGTGAAGTGTCTGATCAAGTCTTTTGTCCGTTAAAATAATTGGTTGCCTTCCTACTTTGAGTTGGCAGAACTCTATAAATTCTGGCTAAAAGTCCTTTATCTGATACATGTCTTGCAAATGCTTTCACCCATCTGTACCTTGCCTTTTGCTTTTTTAAATGATGTCTTTTATTATTTTTTTTTTTTTTTAAGTAAACTCACGACCCTGAGATCAAGACCTGAGCTGAGAGTGAGGCGCCTGGGTGACTCAGTCGTTTAAGCGTCTGCCTTCAGCTCAGGTCATAATCCTAGGGTCCTGGGATCGAGTCCTGCATCGGGGGTCCCTGCTCAGTGGCGAGTCTGCTTCTCCCTCTATCCCTCCCCCTGCTCGTGATCTCTCTCTCTCCCAAATAAATAAATAAAATCTTAAAAACAAAAAACCAAAAAAACCTGACCTGAGATCAAGAGTTGGACACCTAGGGGAGACTGGGTGGTTCAGTCGGTTGAGCGTCTACCTTGGGCTTGGGTCATGGTCCCGGGGTCCTGGGATTGGGCCCTGTGTCCGGATCCCTGCTCAGCCAGGAGCCTGCTTCTACCTCTACCTCTACCTCTGCTGCTCCCCCTACTTGTGCTCTTTCTCTCAAATAAATAAAATCTTAAAAAAAAGAGTTGGACACCTAACCGACTAAGCCACCCAGGGCCCCTTTAATGATGTCTTTTAAAGAGCAGAAGTTTTTCATTTTTATAGTCTAATTTATCAGGGCTTTTTTCTTTTGTGGTTTCTGACTTTTGTGTCCTATCTGAGAAATCTTTGCTTAGCTCAGGGTTTCTTAATTCCAGTACTATTGTCATTTGGAGCCAGATAATTCTTTGTAGGGGGAGGCTGTCCTGTGTATTGTAGAATATTTAGCAGCATTCCTGCCCTTTACCCACTAACTCAGAAGCATCACCCCTCCAGTTTTGACAACCAAAAATGTCTCCAGACATTGCCAAATGTTTCCTGGAGAAAACTACCCCAGGTTAAGAAATACTGGTCTAAACCAAGAAAAAAATAATTTTCTTCTACATTTTCTTCTAGCAGCTGTATAGTATTAACTCTATGAGAGTTAATTAAATTTCTATGACATATTTTGAATTGATTTTTGTATTTGATGTGATGGTTGAGATTCATTTTGTTGCATGTAGATGCTTAATTATTTCAGCCCCATTTGTTGAAAAGGCTATCCTTCCCCCATTGAATTACCTTGCCCCTTTATAAAAAATTGACTGACTACATTATCTGAAGGCCTATTTCTGGACTCTCTGTTTATTCCACTGATTTTCATGTCTATCCTTACATCAATGCTGCACTCTCTTGACTACAATAGCTTTATATTAAGTCTTGAAATCAGGTAGTATAATCCTCAAACTTTGTTCTTACTTTACAAAACTGTCTTGGTTATCCTAAGACCTTCACATTTTTGTAACTTTGGAATCAGCTTGTCAGTTTTTACAAAAACATCCTGCCGGTGTTTTGATTGAGATTGTACTGAATCTATAGATCAGTCCAAGATTGATATAATATCGGGTCTTCTCATCCACAAACATACTTTTTCTTTGCATTTAAAAATTTTTATCAGCAGTGTTTTGTTGTTTTCAGTGTACTAGCTGTGGTGGTTTAAAAAATACATTCAGAAATTATTTGATACACCTCCCTTCCAAAGGTGGAAACCAATTCTCTTCCCCTTGAGTGTGGGCTGGACTTAGTGACTTGACTTGTTCTAATGAGAGAATAAAGCAGAAGTCACAGTGTGGGACACTGGAAATCAGGTTAAAAAAAATAATAATGTGGCTTTCCAGTAGGGCTGTTCTTTCTTAGATCATTCAGTCTGGGAGAAGCCAGCTGGTATGTTGTAAGCAGTCCTATGAAGGGTTCCATGTGATGAGCAAGGGAGACCTCCTGCTAACAGTAACAGCAAGCCTTCAGATGATGCAGCTCTGACCAACATCTGGGGTGCAACCTGTGAGAGACTCTGAGCCAGGGCCATCCAGCTAAACTGCTCCTGAGTTCCCAATCCATGCAAACTGAAAAAGGAAATGTTTGTTGTTTTAAACCACTAAGTTTGAGATAATTTGTTATACAGCAATAGATAACTAATACACACATCTTGCATCTATTCTGTAATAGTACTTGATTTTTTTATGCATTTTTATCTTTTATTTTTATTTATTTTTAAGGATTTTATTTTTAAGTAACCTCTACACCCAACGTGGGGCTCAAACTCACAACCCCAAGAGCAAGAGTCACACACTCCACTGACTGAGCCAGCCGGGTCCCCTTGATGCAATTTTAAAAGATGTTTTTAAAATTTCAGTTTTCAGTTGTTTATTGCTACTATATAAAAATCTGATTGGGGGTGCCTGGGTGGCTCAGTGGGTTAAGCATCTGCCTTCGGCTCAGGTCATGATCCCAGGGTCCTGGGATTGAGCCCCACATTGGGCTCTCTGCTTAGTGGCAAGTCTGCTTCTCCCTCTCCCTCTTCCTGTGTGATCTCTCTGACTCTCACTCTCTCTCAAATAAATAAATAAAATCTTTTTTTTTAAAAATCTTTTTAAAAGATTTTTTTCTTTTAAAAAAAAAGATTTTATTTATTTATTTGATGGAGAAAGAGAGCACGAGCAGGGGGACTGGCAGGCAGAGGGAGAAGCAGGCTCTCCCCTGAGGAGAGAGTACAACACTGGGCTTGATCCCGGGATCAAGCCAAAGGCAGACCTGAGCCAAAGGCAGATGCTTAACCAACTGAGCCACCTAGGCACCCCAATAAATAAAATCTTTAAAAAAAGAAAAGAAATCTGATTGAATTTAGAACATTGGCTTTGTATCCTGTGACCTTGCTAAACTCAGTTTTAGTTGCTTAGAAGTCTGTAATTTTGATGTGTTCAGAAACTAGTGTGACTGCCCTCAATTCCTGGTTGGTGAGCATGTTCCTCTTTCTTTCTAACTGTACACTTTTAATAAACCAAGTTCTTACTAATTCCAAGCCTGTGGCTTCTCCTTCCAATACTAAGAACCTTTAAGACCACCAGCAGTGGGAGTGCATGGACTTTTACTTTCACATTTCAGCACTAATTCAACATCTCAACAACCGTCCAGCTTTGCTTCATTTCATTCTGCCCACTACTCACTCACTTCCTTTCATTTCTTTTTCCAGCCACTGGCTTGAATAAGTTCAGATCTCTGGACTTCTCCCGACCGTGACTCCTTTGCCTCCATTTTCCTGCCATGTTTTCCAGTGTTTCTGACTTCAAGTTCCCAAGTGTGACAATCGGCTTTGGCCCATCTCATCTTGTCCCTCCATGTCATTGGTTGCCAGGCAGCCTTCTGGTCATGTCCGCCTTCTTCCTGCTGGTTGGTTCTGTCTATAGGGTCAAAGTTCCACGATCTACGTGTATCCACTTGGGCTGTAAGACTGGGGACAGAGTGATATCCCTTGAAAGGAGTGTGGCGCGGTGGGTCCTGTGATGCAATGGACACCTCTCATACAGACCTCCAACCCTAGGCACCCCTTCCTGGTAAACCCCGAGTCACTCTGTGACCTTAACACTGCTGGTCATCCAATCCATGAGCAAAACCCAAACCTCATTTATAGAATTGAACACGTTTATGCTCAGCATTCATTATCTTCATCCTCCCTCCCAAACCCTCCCACTCCTTTCCTTGCTCATTCACAGTCAGAACTAAAAGGCTCAGGAAAACCTGTGCTCCCATCCACAAATCTGGCAGGTGAGCAAACTGTGGCACGGAGGGCTAAAGGGAACTTGCCCAAGTTCATACAGAGGCGTAATTACAGTGTGGGCTTCCTGATTTTCCCAAGTTCTTTTCTCCCCCCATTAACCAGGACTTGACCCCTGCAGGGGTCCCACTGGGGTCTGACGGGGCCAGAAACTGGCAGTACAGTCCAACGGAGAAAGATAGGGCCAAGGAGGAGGTGGCAGTTGGGACTCAGCCTGTGTTGTAGGGGCACGTGTCCCACCCCACCCAGGATCAGGCTTTAGGGCTTTAGTGAGTGAGGGCCTGGGGCTCTGGGTCCAGGTTTGGCTAGGAGATGAGACGTTCCAGAGGCAGGGCACTGGCTGAGTTGGAGCTAGAACCAAGAGACCTATGTTGGTTTCCTGCTGCTGCTACAACAAAGTACCACAAACTAGGGAGCTTGAAACAATAGAAATGCATTCATTCATGGTTCTGGAGGCCCGAAATCAGAAAGCAAGGTATCAGCAGGGCTCCACTCCCCTCTGAGACTCTGTTCCTTGCTTCTTCCAGCTTCTGGTGGCTGCAGGGTGTTCCTTGGCTTATGGCCCATCACTCCGATCTCTGCCCCATCTTCACACCTCCGTCTCATCTGTGTATGTATGTCTTCTCTCTCTGTTCCTCTGCCTCGCTCTCATAAGGACATTCGTGATGACATTTAGGGCTCCCTGGACAATTCAGGAGAAGCGCGTCTTCTCAAGATCCTTAGTTTAGGGGCACCTGGGTGGCTCAGGTGGTTAAGCATCGGACTCTTTTTTTTTTTTTAAGATTTTACTTTAGGGGTGCCTGGGTGGCTCAGTCGTTAAGCGTCTGCCTTCGGCTCAGGTCATGATCTCACGGTCCTGGGATCAAGCCCCACATAGGGCTCCCTGCTCGGTGGGAAGCCTGCTTCCCCCTCTCCCACTTCCCCTGCTTGTGTTCCTGCTCTCGCTGTGTCTCTCTCTGTCAAATAAATAAATAAAATCTTAAAAAAAAAAAAAAAAAAAGAGGGGCGCCTGGGTGGCTCAGTTGGTTAAGCGACGGCCTTCAGCTCAGGTCATGATCCTGGAGTCCCTGGATCGAGTCCCGCATCGGGCTCCCTGCTAGGCAGGGAGTCTGCTTCTCCTTCTGACCCTCCCCCCTCTCATGTGCTCTCTCTCATTCTCTCTCTCAAATAAATAAAATCTTTAAAAAAAAAAAGATTTTATTTTATTGGGATGCCTGGGTGGCTCAGTCGGTTAAGTGTCTGCCTTTAGCTCAGGTCATGATCCCAGGGTCCTGGGATCAAATCCCACATAGCGCCCTCTGCTCAGCAGGGAGTCTGCTTCTCTCTCTGC
>NC_138372.1:30734840-30791615 GCF_054177405.1 Leptonychotes weddellii
TCTTTTAAATTAAAAAAAAAGATTTTATTTTATTTATTTGAGAGAGAGAGGGCACAAGCAAGGGGGAGGAGTAGAGGGAGAAGAAGAAGCAGACTCCCTGCGGAGCAGGGAGCCCCATGTGGGGCTCGATCCCAGGACCCTGAGATCATGACCTGAGCCGAAGGCAGACGCTTAACCGACTGAGCCACCCAGGCGCCCCAAGCATCTGACTCTTGACTTGAGCTCAGGTCATGATCTCAGGGTCGTGAGATCAAGCCCCGCGTAGGGCTCCACACTGGGTATGGAGAATGCTTAAGATTCTCTTGCTCTTCCTCTGCCTTCCATGTCTAAAAAAATAAAAAAGAAAGAAAGAAAATCCTTAGCTTAATCACATCTTTTGCCATCTAAGGTAACCCTCACAGGCCCCAGGGATTTGACGTGGATATCATTTGGGGTACTGCTTTCAGCTCACCACAGACCACACAATGCTCCTTCCCATGGCCTCTGAACCAGGGCATGCAGCGGCAGGCCAGGGTTCCTTCCTTATTCCGCCTGGGGATAGAGGGGAAACTGGAGAGAGCCAAGGGGGAGAGCAGTCATGGCCCTCCTATATATTAGGCACTACATTAGCTTGGGCGGCCACAGCAAAATACCACAGACTGGGTAGCTTAAACAACAGAAATTTATTTTCTCACAGTTCTGGAGCCTGGCTGGGAGTCTGAGATCAGGGTGCCAGTATAGTGGGTTTCTGGTGAGAGCTCTCGTCCAGGCTTGTAGACAGCTGCCTTCCCCCTGTGTCCCCACGTACCCTGGCTTCCACGTGCGCACAGGGAGACAGGAGAGAGAGAGAGTGCCAGTGAGAGTTCAACCTCTCTGGCGTCTCTTCTTAGAAGGACACTAATCCTGTCAGATCAGGACCCCACCCTCATGAGCTCATTTAACCTTAATTACTTCCTTCAAGGCCCCATCCCTTAATTCAGCCATACTAGGGGGTTAAGGCTTACAGCATAGGAAATTGTGTTGGGGGGTGGAGATACAGTCAGACCATAACAGACACTTATGCTTATATTTCTTTTAAAAGGTTTTATTTATTTATTAGAGAGGGACAGAGAATACAAGCAGGGGAAGCGGCAGAGGGAGAGGGAGAAGCAGGCTCCCCGCTGAGCAGGCAGTCCCATGTGGGACTCCATCCAGGACATTGCGCTCATGACCTGAGCCGAAGGCAGACGCTTAACCGTCTGAGCCATCCAGGCGCATCCAAGCTTGTGTCTTCATGGAATCAGCTCAACTAGGGATTAATACTCTCTGTGACAGGTGAGGACACGGAGGCTCATAGATGAAGTGACTTGTCCTATTAACTCCCCCAGCTAATGAGTGTCAGAGTGGAGGTTCAAAGCCAGGCTGGTCTGCCCCGGAAGCCCACACTGCTTCCACGGGCCCAGGCTCGGCTGGAACTCCACAGGTAGGGCTCCGGCTTGCCCTGCACACACGGCAGCACTGCGTCTGCTTCCCCCAACAGCGCCGACTCAGAGCTCCCAGTCCCTCTACAGAGGCGCCCCACCTTCAGCCCTCAAGAGCTCCTCGCTCTCAGGGGTCTTGAAGAAGGCAGTCACCGAAGGAGGAAGACAGGGGTCCCTGTGAGGGGCTTCCTTGTGTCTGCACTGGCTGGATCCCTCGGGGGCTGGGGGTCTGATGAGAACGACCTGGGGAGGGGCCTTCTCCCCTCCACTCCGCCGGGGTATTAGGAGACTTTCAGTTGAGGTCCAAGCACGACAACCTCCATAGGGGATCCCTGGCAGTCTCACATTCTGGACCTCAGTTTCTTCATCTGTCAAATGGGGGGATTCGTTTCACTTGTCAGATATGTTTCAGGCCTGAAGCTCTGTGACTTAAAATACTATCATCTCGACCAAAGCCATCTGGCTAACAGAGTGCTTTCGCTCATCACTGCTATTCAGGGAACACTTGCTTCCACTGCCAGGTGCTTGCCTGTGGGTTGGGCAATGCTAGTAGCAGAGGGCCCGGAGAGGTGGGGGAGACCCAGTTCCTGCCCTGGGAGGACCGCCAGTGCAGGTATGAAGGCAGATATACAGGGAGGGGCGGGTAGGAAGGTGCGCAGAGTGAACAAAGAGCCCTGGGTGCTGAGGAGGTGGCTGAGGGGGAGGGGCTCTGGGGGGGGGGGAATGTGACCCCACCTTCAGGAATGCAATGAAGGCATTTTTGTCTCCATTTTACAGTTAAGCAAACTAAAGCTCAGAGAGAGAGAAATGACTGCTAAGGCCACGCAGCTGGGAAGTGGCCTTCATTTCAGGTCTTTGTCTTTTGGCATAGTTTGCCCTATGCTACTGGGGACACTGAGTTGAGGGTGGGAAGGAATGTGACCCAGGCACTGCAGATGCCCGTGAAAAGTTCTCAGCCTGGGACGATGGACAGTCCACACACCCCCAGCTCCAGATATTCAGAGAGCACAGCTCGGCCACCTGTCGATGTCAGGCCTTGGCCCCAGGAGTGGAGGGGCTGAATCCAAGTGTTTCCCCGGCCCCTGGGGAGCTGAAGCACACACGAGGGTCAGAGCAGTGACAATCCACAAAAAGTCTCAACCTGCTGAGGGTTTTCAACCCACATAAACTCATGGCCTCGGACATTCATTCAATCATCCACTCATTGATTCTTTCAGTCCATCACCACATGGTACTGAGTCACCTGTGTATCTAGCCCTGTGTCTGTTTGGGGAGACTTCCCTCCCTCTTTGGACACTAATCCCCAGACCTCTGCGCCTGGGCTGCAGTCCCAGGTCTGCATTTTTGTCTGTAACTGTTGCTCCATGCCTGGGGCGGGCAGGGCAGGGGCCTGGTCTCTTGCCTTTCTGGTTGACCTAGGGGAGATTGGCCAGGCTAGCTGAGCTCTCTGAAGCTTCTCTCTGCTGCTCCCAGAGCTCCCTCTCCAAGGAACGGGGACTCTATGCCAGGTTGCCAGTGAGAGGTATTTGTGAACACAAGGGCCCCACTCCCTAGATCTGCAGATTAGGTCCAACGCAGAAGGGCAGAAGTGGAGAGGCCAGATCCCAGGGCTCAGCCCTGTTCCCCACTATACTGATAAGGCAGAGGCAACGACTGCGCCTCCCCCCAAATGGAAGGGGCCCAGCCTTCTCCTTTGCGGTTCTCCGGTGGCCTACAAATCTACCCTGGGTGGTCCTCTGGCTTTGCCGTTAGCAGCTTTGATGGGGGATGGCCGGTGGGTGTGGCGGGGGAGAGCAGCCACTCCCGGTCCCGAAAACATTCCCTCTCAAACTGCTTTTGATCTCCAGTGAGCCAGGCCCCATTCTTCTCCCCCATCTGCCCCTGGATTGCCCTGAACCGAGGACAAAGTGAAGGAGGAGCGGAGGCCAGCGAAGGGGGAGAGTGAATTGGAGGGATAATGCAAAGGATCATTCTGGGATTCATTCTCCTAACCCTTCGGGACAGTCGGGATCTCTTGCTGGGGCGCACGCCCCGACGTGCGCGTGTACGAGATCAGGGGTGGGCGCGGGTCCGTGGGACTACACACACGTGCACGCGGGATTGTGAGCGAACACGAGGGCGTCCTGTGGGCACGAGGACACACAATGGTGGCTCCACGGCTAGCTTCAGAAGGCGCTGTCTCCCCACTAACCTCCATTGGCGCCACCCTCCCCCTCCCTTTGATGAGGACAAGACAGGACAATCTTGCGTAAAGAGCCGCTTGGAGACCCGTCCATCTAGGTTGGCTCCTAGATAAGACATTCCGGAGCGCAGACGTGTGTCTGTGATGTTCTTGTACACCGAATTCCGCTTAGAGGTCTGGGGCGGAGTCCTCGTCCTCACATTGAGGGTGGGGGTGCGGTCGGGGCAAGCGTGAGTACTGGGGAGCCCTGCCCGCGCCTCCCCTGCAAAACCCGGGACTGAGCATTTCACCACCCGCTCGCCCCGGGCGCGGCTGCCGGCCTCGTCCCTGCGGGCAGCACGCCCCCCACCCCGTCTGAGTCCAGACAGGCGGACCGAGGCACGGGGAGCCCGCCGCCTTCCTCCCGGTGCACTAGGCAGCCCCGCCCCTTTGGGTCCGCGGAGCCCGGGAGGCGCGGGCGGCCGGGCAGGTAGCGGGCAGGCGCCGCCCCGCCCCGCCCGCTGCCCGGGCCCCTTGTCACCTGCCCGGGCGCGCAGAGCCGACGAGCGCTACGTGCGCGGGCTGCGGGCTGGACGGGGGCGGGGGCAGGGGGCGCGGGGCCCTCCTGCGCAGCGGGGCCCGGGGCTGGCCCAGGCGGCCCTTCCCCCCTCCTTCGTCCTGCCCCTCCCCCATGCGTGCCCCCGTCGCGGCGGCGGCGGCGGCCTCTGAGCCTCCTTGAGACCGCACTTCGCTTTCCAGGCGGGGTTCCCGCGACCCCTTTGAGCGCGGGTCCTGCCTTCCCCGGCCCCCCCACCCCCGCCGGCCGCCTGACTACCTTGCACCCCAAGGCCCAGCTCGAAGGCTGCTTCTGGGAAGCCCCTCTGACCCCCGGTTTTAGTCACTGTCCTCGGGGCGCCCTCGGGCTCTGATCACTCGGGTTGAGGCTTGCGCGCCCTCCACCTGCAGGGCGGGGCCCAGCACACTGCCCGGCCCAGGCCCCACCGCCCACACTGGTGTCCTCAGTAAGGGAGCGAAGGAGTGAAGTCGGAGAGGGGCAGAAAGGAGAGCCGGGCGGGGGCCGCTGCCCGAGCTGATGTGGGAGCTTCCCTGTTAGTCCTGGCACCGACCCTAGGGACTCCTTGGGTGCCCTAAGACCCTTCATTTACACCTCAGCCAGAACCTCTGCCGCCCAGCCTTGGCTCAAGCTGTCCCTTCTGCCTGAGACACTCTCTTCAGCCACAGCGGCAAACTGGGCCCTGCCAAGGCCCATGTCTCCTGGGAAAGCCATGCCTGCTCCTTGGGGCTTTGTGGTGATCTGTGCACCTGAACTTCGTGCCACATGCTTTACACATAATGTTACATGTCCGCTTCTTTATGACCCTGCCAGATAGGGAGGTGACAGCCTTCAAGGGACCCACCCGGGGTTTGAGCTCTGTGCTAGAAAGACATCAAACTTCAAAAAGACATCAAAAATGAGCTCTTTCTCCCACCTCACACAGTGGCCTTGCTCTCCCAGGCCTTCCTTTGGGGACAGTTCCTCTGAACTGCTCCCCATCTCCCCAAGTCCTCCTCCTTTCAGGCCAGAACAGGGCAGGGCCGGGATTCTTGCTCTAGGGCTAGGTCAGTCTGGGTCCTCTGTGGCTTTGGGCCTCCTTGAGGAATTTCAGGGGTGAGCGTGCAGGGTGTGGAGAGAGGTGAGGTGCGAGCTGCAAGAATGTGGGGCTTCCAGACAGAAGGCAAGCAAAACGTGGAGAGGGCAGTGCAAATGGGCTGTCCTGGGAAAAAGCCCTGGGAAGCAGGGGCTACTTTGAATGACAAAGGTTCCCTGGGGAGCAGAGGAAGGCTCGGGAGGGTGGGAATGTGGGAGGAGGAGGGTCAGAAGGGCGGGGAGGAAGCTGCCCAAGGGCTCCCATCTGCAGCGGCCCTTTCAAGTCCTGCTAAACCCGTAACAATGAGAGGAACTGACCTGTGGACACCAGGGGCAAAGGATGATTAACGTAATTCACCGAGGAAATACAAAAACCTTATGAAAATGTCAGAAATCCCAAAGTACAAATGAAAAGGAGATTCCGGCTTTTCTTATCTATAGGATTGGTCAAGATAAAAATAATGAAAACACCAGATGTTGGTAAGATGTGGGGGAAGCCAGGGCCTTTCTCTCTGATGAGGAGGTCAATTGTACGTTTCTGCACCACCATTTGACTGTATGAAAGCTTTTAAAAGAGTTATACTTTGATTTAGCAACTCTACTTCCAGGATGCGCCCTAAAAATCAAAGATTATTTATCCCAGCCTTATTTTTTTTTTAAGTTTTTATTTATTTATTCATTCGAGATACAGAGATACAGAGAGAGAGAGAGAATATGAGCAGGGGGAGAAGTAGAGGGAAGGGGAGAAGCAGGACCCCCGCTGAGCAGGGAGCCCGATGCGATGCGGGGCTCGATCCCAGGACCCTGGGATCATGACCTGAGCCGAAGGCAGACGCTGACCCATCTGAGCCACCCAGGTGCCCCTATCCCAGCCTTATTTATAACCGGGGTAAATTGGAAGTTTCCCAAATTCTCAGCGACAGAGACCTGGGTAAATAGACTATGCCACATTTGTAGAAGGAAGGCTGTGGGGAAATTAAATCTCACACTCTGGAAGAATATTAAAGAGATGCGGAAACACTCAAGATATGCTAGTAAGTGAAAAGGGGAAGTTATGAAACAGCACGACTCCAATTTTATACAATGTCTATATAAATATGCATAACAGCTGCCATGGATAGTGCGGGGCTGGGTGCTCTTCCACGGGCAAAGAACTTCACTCAGTCTCTCACAGAAGCTTCTCAGCAGCCTCCCAAAGGGAAATTCTGCTAACTGCATGGGGAAAAAGACTTTGAGTGAATTAACCCAGATCATAAAGGATTTTGAATGTTACTTTGTGCTTTGCTTTCCCCAACAGAGGTGGGAAGACAGCAGAGACCTTTAAACAGGTAAGCAACAGGTGAAAACATCATCTCTGAAGTTTAGGAAGACAGTGGTGTAGCCGTTTGGACGATGGGCTGGAGAAGCCAAGAGGTAGGGAGACCTGTTGCAGGGTTTGGATAAGACAGGGCGACAAGGCCTGGGGATGGAGAGAACGCTGCGGGGACAGCGGGGGCACAGCCTTATGAGGTATTTAGGTGATTGACAGCATGTTGGGAGAAACAGAGGCAGGTTTGTGGCCCATGGTGCCAACCAGCAGAAGAGGAGGAGCGAGTGTGGGGGGCGAATAAGCTAAATCTGGTTTGGGGTCGGTCAAGGGTCAGAGGAAGAAGAGGTGCTCTGGAAAGGGTCTTGAGAAAGATCCAAGAGGTAGAAAACCAGGACTACCCAGCTCAAAGAAGCCCCGGGAGGAGAGTGTGAAAGGGAATGTGAGCAATAGTACAACAAGAGTGCCCACTTCTGCATGGGGCCAAGATGGTGTCTCTGTCTGCGCCCAGCTAGAGGGTCCCCCAGGCCCTCCCTGGGCTTCCTGCCTCCTCACCTGGGGGCTCTGTGTATTCTTTGGTCACCCCAAGGCCTTCCCTCCCCCACCTGGGGGCCATCATCATTCTGCCTGCCCTCCAGCAGGATTTGGAGCTTCAGATGAGAGACCAGAGACAGTGCTTTATGATCTCTGACTCAGTCTTTCTAAGTCTCAGGCTCTTCCGCAGCTAGTTGGTTATGTTTTCTCTTGTCTTTGGTGGCTGCTTGGCTCACCTTTTTCTCCTCCGATGATGTCTCTGTTCTGACTTGTTCCATGGCCCGCTGTTACTCAGTGGCTGGCCCATCCCTGGTTTTGCTGTCAGCCATTCAGCCCTGATTTATTGAGGGCGACTCTGCTCTAGGGCCTGCTCCTCCCCTCCCTCTCCTGCATCTTGAAGGTCTTCCTTCTTCTCTACCATCTTTCCCCCCAAGATATCCAAGTTTCGACCATAATTTCAAAGAGGAACAAAACTTCCTCGGCTACCTCCTCCTCCTCCAGCTCCTTCTCTATTTGCATTCCTTCCTAACCAAGTCTCTCCAGTAATTATCTCTATTTCTTCATCTTCCCTTTGTCCTCTTTTTTTTTTTTTTTTTTTTTAAGTCTTTCACTGTCTCTCTTTGTTTTCTCTCTTTGTCTCTTAATTCTTGCAGTCAGGCTTCTGCTCCCACCTGTCAGCTGAAACTTTTTGTAATGATCACTGTTGTGGGTTAAATGCTGGTTCCCATAGGATATGTCCAAATTCTAACCCCTGGAACCCATGAAGGTGAACTTATTTGGAAAAGGGGTCTTTGCAGATGTAATTAAGTTAAGGATCTCAAGATGAGATTCGCTGGATTTAGGGGGTGGCAGGCATGTTTACAAGAGAAAGCCAGGGAGATCTGGGACTGAGGCACAGAGAGGAAAGCTACATGACGCCAAGGCAGAGGTCATAGTTACGCAGCCACAGTCACGAGACACCAAGGATTGACAGCATCCACCCGAAGCAAGGAGAGAGGCCTGAATCAAGTCTCCTTCAGAGGCTCAGAAGGATCCAACCTGCCAATATCTTCATTTCAGACTTCTGGGCCTCCAGAACTGTGAGACAACACATTTCTGTTGATTTAAGCCACCCAGTTTGCCGTGATTTATTATGGCTGTCCAAGAAACTGATTCAGTAATAATACTAGCCGCCAACGTTTATGGAGTGTCTACCCTGTGCCTGGCCTGGTTCTAAAAGCTTTACACGTGTTATTTCATTAAATTCCCACCACCAACCCAACGACATGGGCACGCAGTAATAAAAGCAATGTCAACAAAAGCAGTTAGGGAGAGTTTGCCATGTCTTTGGCATTTAAAAATTGAACCTCCACCTGAGCAGGATGTTTTATTTTTTTCTCTTTTATAGATGAGGAGCCCGCAGACCCAAAACTTACGTAACTGCCCAAGGTTACACAACGAGTATGTAGTGATGCCAGAATTCCGACCCTGGTACCTCCCGTGGGTGCCCTTCACCACTTTGCACTTCTTCTCAGGCTCCTGACAAAGAGGGAACCCAGGAGGCTGATGGGCAGACTGACCCAGGGGTGGATTTTGTACAATTGCAGGGCTGGAAGGGGCCAAGGGGCTGGTGAGTTTGGGGGAAAGACTGTGGGGCTGAGCGAGTAGGTCTGGCTGAAGGAGGAGGAGATGGAGGTCTTGATAACCTCCAATGACATAAACCCTTGGAGCAACAGAGTGAGAGAAGTATCTGTGGCCACCCTGAGGACCCTGGCCTTTAAGATCCCAGAGCCCGTGCAGTTCTGAGCGATGGTAAGGTCTAGTTGTGGCCATGGGAGTAAGTGATCGAACCCAAGTGGGGCAGCAGGGGTGGTGGGGGGCGGGCAGAGAGATTGTCAGTTGACCCCACTGGGTCAAGAAACCTGGAAGACAAAGATCATACCATAACTGATAGACTGCTCTGGGAGTTCAAAGGGTTGAGCCATCACTCTTTGTTCTTATCATGAAACAAATGGAACCTGAGCTGGTTCTTGAAAAACAGATAGGAGATGACGAACATGAAAGCCAGAAGGGCTTCTAGGTAACAGGCACAGCAAGAACAGAGACACGGAAGGCCAACGCATGAGGCATCCAGTTTATAGTTGAAGTTGGCTCTAGTTAAGAGTGTGTGAAAGTGTATGATGGGACTTGAACTTTGAAAGTGTCCTAATTTGGGAACCCTGCAAAGCAGACGCTGAATCAAAGATTCGGGTGCAGGTACTATATTTAAGAGGGTGTCCCCAGGAAGCCTGGTGAAGGAGTGGGGAAGAGAGAGAGAAGGGAGGAAAGCCAGTAAAAGATGAGCAAGTTGCCTCTTGGGTAACTGGGGCTTAGTCCCACAGGAGACCTCTGAGAAACTGTAGAACACACTGCAGAAGTGTCCCATGAGGGGACAAGGAAGCTGGAACATTTGTCCACCCAATCCATCAGTCCTCTGATCCTGCTGCCACCGAAAGCCCTTGGGCAGAGACCAGCCACTCTTTGTCACCAGGCCACAGTGAGTTAAAAACCAACATTCTGAGCAAGCATTTAGAAAGATTTTGCAGCAATTTGACTTCCAAGTGAGAAATACGAAAAGATGGGTCTGAGACGTGTTGTCAATAATTTGAGAAACATTACTCTATCTAGTTATTTCTTGAATAAAGGCATGAGCCAAGGAAACCATGGTGGCACTGGTGGGTCCTCTCTGGGGAGGCCCAGGTGGGCAGAATGTCCATCCCACCACTCAGATGGTGGTTTTGTCACTTTGCCAGCCAAGAGAAGCCTTCCTAGGAACCCTACCCTTAGCAGAGGCCACTGCAGGCTATGTGTCTCTCCTGCCTACCAGAAGGTCAGGCAGCGAGGATCAGGCCCAAGCAGCTCCAGTGCCCAAGGGCTCTTGGTTCTATTCCATCTGGAAACTTGTGGCTGATTCTGCCCAGAGCCTGTGGGCAACTCACATTTTCAGCCAGGGCCCCACCTGCCCCCATGCTTCCAAAATGTGCCCCAGAGGGAGGGTGATGGCTGACAGGAGCTGTCCTTGAAAAGCCACCCTAAGACCAGACAGTTTATTTTTAAGTGGGGGTGGAAGGTCAGCTCCCATCTTGACAGTGGATCCTTGAGCTGGCACCAGGGATGTGGCATGACTCCTACCCTTCCTTCCCCGCCTTGGCTGGAAACGCTCCGATCTAGGGTCTTGGGTCAACAGAGCAGTTCCAGGCACGAGTATTCCTCAAAGCCAAGATGACTCAGGTTGTCAAGCGTGGGCCAAAGAAGAGGCCCAGAAGCCAGTTCAGTCTTTTCATGAGGTTTAAAAATCCTCCACCCTGGCTACGCTTTCATTTACCTGTTCTATCGTGCCTGGTGCAGCGAAGAGAGAGCCCCAATGCCCTGGGTTACAAGCTCAGTTCTGCTATTTTGCTGAGTAACTGGGTGGGGGGGCGCTGTTCACAAAACCTTTCTGTATCTCAAGGACCACATTTGGAAAAGGATAGAACACCCACCTCATAGCCCAATTCTGAGGATGAAAGGAGATAACGCTCTAGAGCATCTAGTACTCAGGGCCCTCAGACTATGGGAGTAGATATGAGAATGTTTCCTTCCCTTTCCTGGCAGCTGGAGAAACAGATAAGAACCCTGGCTTGGAGTCAGATGGACAGGTTCTTGCTGAGGCTCAGTCATCTCTAGCATGTGGCCATGGGTAAGTTTCTTAGCATCTCTGAGCCTCAGTGACCTCATCTATAAAGAGCAAAAGACCTACTTGCAAAAGTTCTCATGGAGGATTAAATGCACAGAAGAGCATGGCACACAGTAGATGCTCCCTATATGCTCATTAATTGAACCCTTACCATTATTACTAGTTCTGTAGACTAGGCCCACTAGGGCAGGCATTGAGGATACAATGCTGAACAAAGACCCACTCTCTTGCTTAGGAACTCAGTGAGGGAAATGCTGTTGTAAGGGAAACAGATAAGCATACAGATAATCAAGTCACAACATGGCACTACTACAAAGAGAGCTATAGAGTGCTAAGTGTGAAGATGTGACAAGATAATTTGACCAACTTAGGGAAGTCAGGAGGGCTTCCCCGAGGAAGTGATACTTGAGCCAAGGTCTGCAGCATGAGTGGGAAAAACATTCCAGACAAGAAACCACATGTGCAAAGCCCTGTGAAGAGGGTATCTAGTAAGTAAAAGAGACTCAAAAGAGGCCAGTGTGGTGAGAGCCCAGGAATGGAGGGAGTGTAGGGTGCTGTGGGGCTGGAGAGGAGAGGGGAGGCCCCACCTCACAGGCCTTGAAGTAGAGATAGAAAATTCAAGAGAAAGAAGGGATAATAAGAAATACAAGGTTTCTAGGAAAGAGTGAAGGGAGAGCACTAAAATCCAGGTGGAAATGTCAACCTTTGATGAGAAAGTCAGCTTCCATGTTGAAATAGAAGAAAAAGAGATGAGGAGAGGTGTAGAGGGGTGTGTGTGTGTGTGTGTGTGTGTGTGTGTATGTGTGTGGATGGAGTTTTCTTTCTCTGTCAAGTAGAAGGTAGGATCACCACTGAGAATGAGAGCAGAGGAAGCTGGTTTGAGGAGTGTGGTGAAGGTGTGACAAGGCCATTGGAGAGTGGTTGATTACTGGGCAGTGTCCAAGGCCCATTTGAGGTGAGGGTTCCAGAGTCCTGGGAAAGCCCTCTGCCCTGTGGTGTGTACTCAGCTGTGCTTGGCTGCCGGGCACAGAAAGCCACAGGAAGCAGATGGGGAGGGGTTTGCTCAACCAGTTGATAGAAAGACAGAAGGGCAAGAGAATTCATGGCATTGGCAAGACTATCATTCATATGTTGGACCTTGACTCTGAACTGTAATAAAGGAGGACATGGCCCACACCTGGTAGAATGGCCGTCATCCAAAAGACAAGATAGAACTAGTGTTGGTGAGGATGCGGAGAAAAGGGAACACTTGTCCACCATTGGTAGGAATGTAAATTGGTGTAAGCACTATGGAAAACAGTATGGAGGTTCCTCAGAAAATTGAAAATAAAACTACCTCATCACTCAACAATCTCACTCTGGGTATATATCCAAAAGAAATGAAAACAAGATCTTGGAAAAGGTATGTGCACCCCCATGTTCACTGTAGCATTATTCACAATAGCCAAAATATGGAACCAACCTGAGCGTCCATCTATTGATGAATGGACAAAGAAGAGTTGGTGTGTGTACAATGCAATATTATTCAGCAGTGAAAAAGACGGAAGTCCTGGCTTTTGTGACAACACAGATGAACTCTGAGGGCATTATGCTAAGTGAGATAGTCAGAGAAAGACAAATACAGATGGTATCACTTATATGTGGGATCTAAAAACAAAACAGTTAAACTCATAGAAACAGAGTAGAGAGGGGAGGCCCGGGGCTGGGGGTGGGGGGAAGGGCATGAAGAAGAAGAGGTGACTGACGCACTAGAAGAACATAGAAGTCCAGTGTCTGGAGAAGCTGGTGTAATGGACAGTTGCAGGGGACCCAGGTGGTGTGTGTGGTCTGTTGGTAGATGTTCAAGTTGTGATTTTAGAGCTGGAGCCATGATGGTTGTCAGCAGGGTCCAAAGCGAGACTATGGGAGGTGGTGCATGATGGGGTGGGAGAACGGTGAATGTATCTGTGGGGTCATCTGAGCTACTTTCTTTCTCCAATTAGCCCAACAGCCTGCCTTTTGTTTCATCCTTTGGTGTACAACCACCTTGCCCCAAGCCTCTCTACTTCTTCAGGCCTCCTTCATGTTTCAGCTCAGAATGTCCTTCCACCAGGAAGTCTTTCCTAGCTCTTACTCCAGGAGGGGTCCCTGTGAGAATTAAACATCCTGGGAGATAGAGAGACCCCCCACCATCATCACCACCAACACACCTCGGCTGTGTTCCTGAATGTTCCCCGCCCAGGTTGAAACCCCACGGCAGGCAGTTGTTATAATTATTCTGAGTCATCAGAAATGACAGTTCTTGGGGCACCTGGGTGGCTCAGTTGGTTAAGCATCTGACTTTTGATTTTGGCTCAGGTCATGATCTCAGGGTTGTGAGATCGAGCCCCATGTGGGGCTCTACACTTAGCGGGGAGTCTGCTTAAGATTCTCTCTCACCCTCTCCCTCTGCCCCTCCCTTGCTCCTTTCTCCAAAAAAAGAAAGAAAGAAAGAAATTACAGCTCCCATCCACTGAGTGTTTATCACATGTCAGGCTCTGTGCTGAGCTTTAATACACATTTCCCTGCCTCATCTGCATTTCTCAATAATTTTCTGAGTAGGTGAGAGCATCACACCCTCTTTTTCAGATGGAGAAGACTGCAAGAGGGAAGAGCTCTTGCCCAGGGCGTATAAGCAAGGAGTGGTTTGGCTCATCTTTGCACCTCTACTCCCAGAGCGGAAGGGAGCCATGAGTGAGCCACACAGGAGTTCTGTCTGATGCCCAGCCCCTTCCCCCCCACTCAAGGTGAGCAGTATGAGTCATAGCAGACCCTCCACAAAGGGTCCACATGGACCTCAGCTTCCCCAGAAGCACAGAATCAGGTATAGAAGGGCTCTCCAGGGTGAGCCTAGTCCAGCTGCCCTGTCCATGCTGAGACCCTTGTTATGGACTGAATGTTTGTCCCCCCTAAATTCATATGTTAAAGCCCTAACCCTGCATGCAATGTGATAGTATTTGGAGCTGGGGTCTTTGGGCCATCATTAGGTTTAGATGAGGTCACAAGGGCAGGGCCCTCATGATGGGGACAGTGCCCTTATAAGAAGAGACACCAGAGCCCCCCTTTCTTTCCCCCTCCCTCCCCATGAGCAGGCACCCAGGAAAGGCCATGTGAGGACACAGAGAGAAGGCGACTATCTGCAAGTCAGGGAGAGCTCACCAGAAACCAAATTGTCTGACACCTTGATTTTGCACTTCCCAGCCTCCAGAACTGTGATAAATAAAGCCGCTCGATCTGTGGTGTTTTGTTTTGGCAGGCCTAGCTGGCAAATACAGCCCCTTTTCCACATCCTCTCAAGTGCTCACCCTCTTTACCCCTGGGAACAGGGAGCGCACTGCTTCCCTGCGGCAGCCGTCCCTCTCTCGGAAGAGGGGTGCCTGGTGACAAGTCCTTCTGTTGGCGAGGAGGAAATCTGCCCACCAGGGCTTCCACACAACAATCCCAGCTCTGTCCTCCGGACCCACAAGGAACAAGCCATTCTCTCTTCCCCGACACCCCTCCAGATACCTGCAGGCAGAGACCATCACCATCCCACCCACTTTAGGTTCCACGGGGACAGGGGCCATGTCTGTCCTGTTTATTTCCACGTCCCCAGCACCTTGCACGCTTGCCCCAGAGGAGGAGCCTTATCCATATTTGCTAGTTGAATGAACAAAACTAGTTCTCTTTAGGTTAAGTATTTCTAGTTCCTTTAACTGTACCTCCAAGAACCTGGTTTCAAGTCTTTTCTTTGTTCTCTTCCTTTACCATGTTTCTGTGCTAATTTTCCAGAAACTGAATTTTCGTTCCTGTAAAAGAACGAGGTGTTGGTTCTCACCACTTGATAAATTGTCAAACATTCCTCCTCCACCTTCCCTGTTCCTGTACTCTTCTCCCTTCTTTATCTTTCTGTGTCACACAGACTCCCTGCGAGAGCGACTTTGTAAAAAGCAAACAAAGGGGAAAGAAAAGCTGACACTCCTGAATGTTCCCTAATGCTACCACAGAGGTGCTCCCTGCTGTGCAGAGGAGTCTTGTCAAGGAAAGGAGAGGCGGGGGACAGAGCTCGGGAACCTGGGAACCCGGTAGGACAGAGAGCAAATCTCATTCCCCTCATTCCAGAGCTGTGTGACCTGGGGCGGGTGGCAACCTCTCTGAGCCTCACACTCCTTGTCAGTAAACAGCACCTATCTCCTGCCCCCACCTCAAGTGGAGAGTCACTGAGACCGTTGATACCTGCGACAGCGCCCTTAACAGGGTACCCAGCACAGGGTGCTCCAGAAGGCTGATGATAGTGAAGGAGATGGAGGGAGGCAGTTCGTGGGTCCTACAGTGGAAGGGTGACAGCGTTTCTGTGGGGAGGAGCTGGGTTCAAATCCCAGCTCACTGCCTGACTAGCTGGGTCACCTTGGATAGGCGGTTTTCCTTCTCTGAGCCTCAGTGCCCCCATCTGCAAAAATGGAGATGCAAGGTAGTTGGGAGTGCTCACTGAATGGGGGGCACAAAAGTCCCTAGCGTTGTGACAGATCCCCAACAGACGTTTGCTCTCTGCCCTTTCATATGTGGTGTGAGCTCCCGGGTCTCCCTCTCAGCGAGTCACGCAGAAGGAGAGGCTGATTCCCTGGCACAGACACCCACAGCTGCATCACCATGGAGAAAAAAGTGCAGGTACATGGGGCTGCCGGAAGGAGGGTGTGCCTGGTAAAGCGGGAAGCCAGTCCCCGGGTGTGCTGACACCCCATTTCCAGGTGCACCCCACCATCTTCACAGCAATATTGTTCTGGGCCCAATGAACTTGCTGCTGAACGGAACTTAGAGTGGTACCTAGGACCTGCACATAGTAAAACTTGACTGTTTCTTGAGTGAATAAATGAATTTTAAGTGAAAAAAAGACCCTGTCTTTTTTTTTTCTTTTTCTTTTTGACTGGTAGGCCTAAGTCCCTATTCATCCTGCATTCATGAATATTTTTAAATGACAAAAGAAATACATGTGGATTCTAGAAAAGATAATTAGAAAATACAGTTGATCAAAAAACAAAAATAAGGTGTGCCCGGCTGGCTCAGTCAGTAGAGCACGTGACTCTTGATCTCAGTTTGGTGAGTTCAAGCCCCACACTGGGTGTAGAGATTGCTTAAAAAAAATCCCATGCAGTCCTCCAGTCCAGCTATAACAACTGGTATTAACAGTTTGCCATTAGATCCTCCCAGGCACCCCTCTAAACAAACCCATTGAAATATCAGTCAAGGCATATGGTTTGGGAACTGGTTTTGTTTTTCCTTTTCACTTAATAATACTGTAGATGTCTCTCCATGTCACTGGAAATTCTTCTAAGACATTTTTAGACTTTACTATTCACTATTTTAGATTTTACTATGAAGCTATACAATAGATTTACTATTTCCTTATTTATGTGTATTTATGATTCCATTGAATGAATGTTCCATAAGCAAATCTTTTATCATTTAAAAGGCAAACGTTTAAAAAAAATCCCTCTCGATAATCGTGTCTGTAACTCTGTCCCCCAGTATTTGATCCGTTCTTAACAAGGCTGGATGGGCACTGACCATTTGTGGATGTCCACGTCTTGCTTATACATAAGCCCCGTCCTGCTGATCCGTCTTGCAGGAGCTGAGCCGTGGGCAGTGTGTGTGCCGGAGAAAAGCGGGCCTCCCGTGTCCGAGGCCTGTGGCTACCACTCCTTAGTTTCCCCATCTGCAGAATGGAGATAGGAAGACCTTCTTACGGAGTTGCTGAGAAGATGATCTGACTTCATATATGAAAAGTGCCGAGCATAGAGAACGCCTGGCCCGTGGTCAGTAGTCAACACATAGCAGCTGTTATTGTTAATATCGCAAAGAAGATCCGACTAGCCCCAACCTATAGATGAGGAATCACGGAGCAAACAGCTGAAGGGACTTGCCCACTGAAACAACCAGAAGAAAATCTACACTCTGGCTGGCTCCAAAGGGAACTAGAATTTGTGAAGCTTCTGTAATATACCACATACGACAGGAGGCCTTTTGCATAATTTTGCAGAGTGTCACCTGGTACCTTTTAGGGTCTAACAAATACAGGACATAGAATATCCTAAATCAGGTTGTTGTGTGGATATTGTTACCCTTGTTTAGCGGAAGAAAAATTAAGACCCACAGATGGTGAGGGATTTGCCCAAACTCCTACAATTAGCAAATAGTAGGGCTGGGACTGGAACCCTTAACCCCCGGTGCTCGCCTCTCTCCCAAGCGAATCTCAGAAGTTAAGTGGCTTGCTCACAGTGTCACCAGTTTCTGTTCTGTCATACTCCCTCCCCAAACAGTCTTGTGGAATTTTCCAGGAATCTGGGGCTGGAGGTGACCTCTGTGGTCATTAGATGCTTGGGGAAAATGACCAGGATAGCAACATCCTGACCGTCAAAAGATCACATCTCGGTGCCCAGAAGGCCAAGTAGGTGAAATGCAAGAATCCCAGGCTGGAGATCAGAAGTCTCTCTCTGCAACCCCCTCCTTCCCTGCCTGCCCTTTCCTTCTCCCGTAAACCCCGGGCAGGAAGGAATTGTTGCTGTTGGCCTCAGGAAGCAGCTCACACAAAGAGACAGTGCCGCACCTTACCCCGGGCCCTCTTCTCCCCGTCTCCTCCAAATAGTGAAAGTAGGAGTAATAATAATGATCATGACAATATTTATTGAGGGATGATGATTATTATAGGACTTTTCGTACCCTTGTTCAGCCTGGCCCTCCCAGGGTCTCCTGGCCTCCCCTATGGTGGGTCCCGACTCTCTCACAAATACAGCAGGTGCTGTGGGACCCCTGAGTTAATCTTCACAATCACCTCTAAGGTCGGTGGCTGTCATCATTCCTGTTTGACACAACAGGAAACTGAGGCTCAGAATGGGCGAGTGCTTTGCTTCAAGTCCTGCAGTGAAGGGGCCTCGACTGGACCCCGAGTCTGTCAGCTTGCAGAGCCCTTGATTGTAATTGGTGTCCTGGGCTGCAGAGTAAATGGTAGTGGACGCACTGTGGCAAAGGGACCTGGGACGCCACAGCTTCGTGAACGTCCTTGGAGGCAAACAGTGTAGGGAACTAGCACCTGAGATGTGATTCTGGGTCGTGGCTTCTCCCTGGTTTTCTGTGTGACCATGACTTGCCCTCTCTGTGCCTTGAGCGACCTTAGCACCACAGGGGAGCAGCTAAGAGGCTCACAGCACCGCTGGGCCGTGTGAGGGCGGCAGGGGGAGGACAGCGGCGGGGCGGGGAGGGGGGAGCCTCTTAGCACCCTCCCGGGCCCCACCGCCAGTCTGTGGCTTCCATTCCCTGTTAAGAGGATTTATCTAAAGTTCACCTCTACCCAAAGTTAAGTTGCAATGAAAACAACACTGGGGGCGGGGAAGTATACATGAAATACTTATTTTTTTTTAAAAAAAGGCACTGGTCTTCAGGTCAGAAGGTCTGAGTTTTGGTCTGGACTCATTACCATGGATGTAGAGGGAAGCCCAGTGTCCCCAGCTTGAGCAGGGCTCTGGGTCCAGCTCTGTCTTCTCTTTGGCCTAGTCCTGGCCAAGTGGGAGACTCGCCCTGACACACCCGTATGGTGTCTCCCTCAGCTCTTGTCCTGAAGCCCCGTAGGCTCACCTTGCTGGCTGAGCGGGTGGAGGGGCCTGGGATGCCGGGGACACAGGGATGGGGGCTCAGGTGGGCAGAGGTCGGGAAGGGGGCACAGTGCCATGAGGACAGACCGCTCCTGGCGTGGCCCTTGCGTCCCCCCCTGCGTGGTGTGGGGGGCCTGGCCGGAGATCAGAGGTCCACCCGCGTCAGCCCCGGCCGGCCCTCGCGTCAGGAGGCGCCTTCTCAGCGCAGAACAATGCGGGCTCTTTGAAGGGTTGGGCAGCAGGGGATGGGTGTTTCTCCAAACATAGGGCCTCCTTTGCAAAACAGGCTTTGATTCCCAGGCCCAGAGGCCCCAGGTGCCTGTTGGGCGGCAGGCGGGGGCTGGGGGCTTTGTTTGGCAGGAAGAGGGGACTTGGAGACTCAGGAACAAAGCCTGGGACACAGCTGGCCGGGGCTGAGGGCTGGCCTGGGCAGGCAGGTCAGGCTGGGATGCCAGTGGGGGCAGTGGTCTGTAGGTCTCGGGCCAGCCCCCTTCAGCCTGGCCACCTCTCAGCGGGGGGTCCTGGCTCTCTCACATCTGTCGAAGGGGCCGTTGAACTCCAGGCTGTCATGGTGGTCCACTGCCTCCCCACATCCCTGTTTGGGCAGGTGCGGAGGAAGGAGCATTAGGCAGAGCCCACTGGCCTGCACTCAAACACCTAGGTCACCAAGAAGGATGATGGCTCCTACCTTCTGCCAAACACCATGCTGGGCGCTTGACAGGCATGTGTCTCTGCTTTAACCCTCATTTTCTTGCTTCACAGTGGTCTACAAGACCCCACAGGACCTCTCTGGACTCATCTCCTGGTCACTCTCCCACTTGCTTGATCCACTCGAGCTACTCTGCCTGCTCTCAGTTCCAGAACACACCAGGCACAGTCCCATCTCCACACCCAGAACGCTCTGGCCTGGCCGACCCTTCATTCCTTCACAGGGTGGCTCAGATCCTCTGCTCACAGTGAGGGCCCATCTTGAGCACTCTCTGCAGGGCATGCCTTCCAGCCTCCTCATCTTTTTCTTTTCTCCTTTCTTTATTTAAAGTAAGCTCTAGGGGCACCTGGGTGGCTCAGTTGGTTAAGGGTCTGCCTTCGGCTCAGGTCATGATCCCAGGGACCCGGGATGGAGCCCTGCATCGGGCTCCCTGCTCAGTGGAGAGCCTGCTTCTCCCTCTCCCATTCCCCCTGCTTGTGTTCCCTCTCTTGCTGTGTCTCTCTCTGTCAAATAAATAAAATTTAAATAAATAAATAAATAAACTAAGCTCTAGACCCAATGTTGGGGCTTGAACTCATGACCCTGAGATCAAGAGTCACATGCTCTATTGCCCAAGCCAGCCAGGCGCCCCCCAGCCTGCTCATCTTTCACGCCCCCTTCACACTGCTTTTTGCCTCTTGACATTACATACAGTCATTTAATTATTATGCTGATTATTGACTCACTCGACTCAAATGTAAGCTCCACTAGGTCAGGCCCCTTTGTCAGTGTTATTCACTCACGTGCCTTGAGCAACTAGAACAGTGCCTGGTGTGTTGTAGGCACTTGCAAGGTTAATTTTATGTCAACTTGTCTAGGCCAGGGTGCCCGGTTGTCTAGTCAAACACGAGCCTGAATGTTTCTGTGAAGGTACTTGCGGATACGATTCATATTTACAATCAGTTGACTCTAAGTGAAGCAGATTACTCTTCATAATGTGTAGGTGGGCCTTGTCCAATCAGGTGAAGGCCTTAAGAGCAAAAACTGAGGTTTCCTGAAGAAGAAATTCTTCTCAAGACTGCCACATAGAAACCCTGCCTGAGTTTCCCACCTGCTGGCCTGCAAAACTCAGACTCAAGATTGCAACAGCAACTCTTCCCTGAATTGCCATCCTTCTAGCCTGCCCTATAGATATCAGATTGGTCAGCCCCTTAAAATAAGGCAAATTTGCCAATTCCTTAAGATCTCCCCTGCTCTCTATCTATGTTTCTAAAACCTGTTGGTTCTATTTCTCTGGAGAGCCCTGACTAACACAGCACTCAAGAAATACTAGCATTGGACCATAAAAATTGCTGTTTTTGTGAGCAAAAAAGAAAAAAAAAAAGGTTAAATATCAGCAATTTCATACGGTTCAATCGATTTGTTGAATGAATAAATGAATGAACCACAAAGCAATCATGAGGTAGGTGTTATTTCACTGATAAGAAAACCAAGATTTCGGGACGCCTGGGTGGCTCAGTCGGTTAAGCATCTGCCTTTGGCTCAGGTCAGGATCCAGGGGTCCTGGGATCGAGTCCCGTGTTGGGCTCCCTGCTCAGCAAGGAGCCTGCCTCTCCCTCTGCTCGTCTCTCCCCCTGCTTGTGCTCTCTCTCTCTCTCTCTCTGACAAAAAAAGAAATAAAACTCTGATAAATAAATACAGTCTTAAAAAAGAAAAAGAAAGAAAGAAAGAAAGAAAACCGAGATTCCAAGACATAAAGCTGCTTGCTAAGAAAGGCACAGCAAATAAGGGGCAGGGCTGGGATTCAAACCTCAGACTGACTCTAAGGCCGGTGCTCCTAATAAATGCAGCAACGTCTGCCTTCTTTAACCAAGCAGCCCACAGGGAGCCCGAGCCGGGCCGATCACCTCTGAGAACCTTAGTTGGAGAGGTCCATGAAAGAGTGGCCAGGAGCCTGGGCGAGTTTCGATGTTCCCCAGCGGCAAGCTCGGAAGCCAGCACGGAGGTGGCTGGGCCAGCTGCAGCTCCCTTCTTCTCAGGCATAGCTCGGGGCTGCTGGGAGCCTTCCTTGGTCCCAAGGTCTTTCCACAGCTGCTGGTGGCCCCTCTCCAGGGGAGCCTGAGGGGAGACTGACAGAAGGGCATCACCCTTGTCTCACCAGAAATGGAGGCGCCCAGTCGGGGAAGGCAGCATGGCCTGCTGGTGTGTGGTGGTGAAGGCAGTCTTGGAGCCAGAGGACCTGGGTCTGAAACTTGGCTCTGCCACTCGGCTGCCGGGTGACTTTGGTCAAAATTATTTAATGTGTCCGAGTCTCAGGCTCCCCATAGGTAAAGTGGGATAATAATGCTTTGCCCTGGTATTATTTCAAACACTAAATGAGATAATACATGTAAAGTACTTAGAGTTCTGAGTGCTCAGTAAACAGTAGTAGTTAGTATTATTACTTCCAGCCAATAACATCACTACAGAGCTTTAGATATTGCTGGAGGCAAAGAAGAGAAGCTCCCAGCATTGATTTTGGGGCCTTGATTACAGCGCTTTGTCCCCTCCAGGATTCCCGCCCCCTCAACGTGATGGACTCTTGGAACAGGACCTGATGGCCGCAATTTACATGGTTTTGCTCTGGTGACTTTATACCGTCCAGGTGTTACCCTCTGGGGGGTATTCCTTGTTTAGACCCAAGCTTTCATTCTGGCAGAAAGCCTTTGTCTGCTGTTTAAAAAACAAAAACAAAAACAAAAACAAATCGCCAGCATTTCAGGCTCCTGGAAATGACACCCCACAGCAGATAATTATAGTACCTTGCATTTTTTCATATAAACTGGTGTTTATGTTAAAACTGTAAGGGAGGCGTGATGGCGACAGGCACTGTAATCCTGCTTTTGACAGCTGGAGGAGCTTGGGTGCAGAGGAGACTCTGCTTTTCCCAAGTCATCAGTGGTAGAGCCGGGCGGTAAGCTTTTCACGTGCTCCACTCCGTCCAAAGCCTGAAGTCGGCTTGCTCTGGGCAGTTTGGTCTCCGAAGAGAGGGCGCAAGACAATTCTCCGGGCTGTAGGAAGAGCTTCCCTTTATATGCAAAACATTCATTAAGCTTTATTACTATTTCACACAGAGATAAACAAATGAAGTAGTTAGAAATAAAATGCACACATATTTTTGAAACAGCATGCTTAGATTATTTTTAACCAAAAATGGGTTGAGATCAAAGAGACACCACAGCCCAAGGGAACCATCCTGCACTTTGGCTTTCAGGATGACTTCCTTCCTGCTCTGGGGCTCAGCTCAGGCTGGTCCCTGCAGGGGAGCAAGGCAGACCAACAGCATCATCTTTCAGACGTTGGTGGATCCTCAGCTAGGTCAGAGTTGCCTGCTCTCCCGGGCTCTTGGACTGTTGCTCCCACTGGCATAGGAGGTTATCAGCTCCGGAGCCTTCAACAGCCTTTTCCTGTTATCAGAGCCCAAGTGTCCAAGAAGGAGTCTGAACCTCCTGCTTCTTCCCATCCTGCTGGGTTACAGTCTGTCCTTGGAGCAAGAGTAAACAGAGGAGGTGACAGTGTCAATAAATGTCTCCCGTGTGGCCTTGGCTAGCATACATGCCTTCCCACTAAGGGATACAGGTAGATTTGTGTTCGTGGCCCTTCCTATGACACACACAAGAATAAATATTAAGAAGACGGGAAATAGTAATAAAAATAAAGAAAAGAATAAAAAGGAAAAGAATGTCCCTTTGTGGGCTCTGAAAGAGATCTTAAAAAGCCAGTTCTGGGTAATACAAAGTGCTGTCTTTTGAACCTCGTCACACTGTAGGCGATGAGTGGCAAATTTGGTTGAGAGCCAACATCGCCCAATACGATGAATTTCCCAGTCACTTACAAATATACAATGAACACATGTCAGTTAACTCATTCATTCATGAGAGAACCAGTAAAATGGTACAACTGGTTCAAAGGATAATTAAAAGAACCTCACATATATAAGTTATAAGAATGTTAATGTAGTAAAAAATATTTACAAAATCGGTCCATCCGTGGGGCAATAATCAATTGTATTCTAGTGGTCCCAATTCATTTGCATTTCTATGGGAAAGAATAATTTGCATGGATATCGATTTTGCAAAACTTCGAGATTGTAAAATACCTTAGGGATAATAAAACGTGAAGAAGGCCTAGAAGAAAACTCTAGACAGGGCACCCCATGATCTTTGATGCTACGTCAATGCCTTTCTCACAACTTTCCCCGATACCAGAAAAATAAGTTTGGCAAATACATCCAAAGAACCTCATGAAAAACTTGATTCTATTTGAATCAAAGTGGGAGGTGAATCATTGCAGAGTTCCATCCTTGTCTCCATACGGATGATTCTAGAGAGAGAGCAGTGTGCTATCAAGGTAGAAAGTAGAAGATCTGGGGTGGGTCCAACCTCACCACTCTGTAGTTGGGTGGCCTCGGGCCATTCCCTTCTCTCTGACTTTTCCAGGATTGCTGACTTGCACAATGGGGCCAATAACAATGAGATTACAGAGAGGAAAGAAGTGCCCCAAGCCCCGTGGATAGTAGGAACTCAGGACACAGGGGCTTCCTTCTAGCTTCTTGAAACTATTCCCAGTGGTGACTTAAGGCATGTTCATCTTTTCCGGGAGTAAAGGTTGCCCGTTTCAGCCACCTGCCACTTCCAGGTGTGAGACCTCCAGTGGATGGATTTTTGTCTGTGTAAAGCTTCAGCGCACCAAGCAAACTCTGTGGGAAAGGTAGCCGAAGTCTTCTTTTCTTTGGTGAAGAATAGACCTTGGCCCCACAGTATCACCAAAGAGCAGGTGTCTGGGAATGTAGGGAGTGGAGGAAGTCAGTGAGCCCAGTGCAGAGATAAGAAGAGATGTGGGTGAAGAGGAAGCTCTGGAATAAGCTAGAGTTTCCCACCTTTTAAGGGATGGTAAGGGACATCTTCGAAAATATGATGAAAACCCTACACCCCCTCCCCGGAAACAGGTGTGTGTAGGCTGACAGAGGCTGTAGCAGGTAGCTCAGAGGTGCTGTGCCTGGAATGGGGCACCCTCTGCAGCCCCCTCCCTCCGTGATTGTCCCTAGCTTCAGAGGAACTGGGGCCAGCCTCCCAGAGGAAGGGAGCCCCAGAGTGAGAGGTGGCAGATTGAGCTCCTTCTTTGTCACCTAAGTGACGGGAACAGATGAGCTCCTGTGGCCTAGATGGGGCTCAGCCCCTTAGAGCCTTTCTTCTTTTATCTAGAGGGGCTGTCCTAAGTCTCCATCACCCCAGTCTTTGAGTCCACACAGAAGAGGACCAGTGTGGAGGGGTGATGGGGTGGAGGGACTTCCAAAGGAGAAGTATGGGGCCTTAACTCTCTCCCTTTCCAGTTCATGTGCTCCCTCCAGCTGGTAAATAATGTTTGCTTTGGAGCCAATCAGTCAATCATGGAGGTGCAGCACTCAGCTCTCCTTTCAAAAAAGAACTCGCTGTTCAGCCGTGTGTCAGTTTCCCAGGGCTGCCATAACAAAGTAGCACAAACTGAACAGAGAAATTGATTTTCTCACAGTTCTGGAGGCTGAAATCAAGGAGTCCGCAGGACATGCTCCCCCTGAAGGGGCTAGGGAAGGACCTGCTCCATGCCTCTCTCCTGGCTTCTGCTAGCCTTCAACAGTCCTTGGCTTGCAGATGCGTGACTCCAATCCTCTGTGTTACATGGTGTTCTCCCTGTGTCTCAGTCTTCACAGGGCCTTCTTCTTCTTCTTTTTTTTTTTTTTATGAATGATTTTATTTATTTACTTGACAGAGAGACACAGCGAGAGAGGAACACAAGCAGGGGAAGCAGCAGAGGGAGAAGCAGGCTTCCCGCGGAGCAGGGAGCCCCGTGTGGGGCTCGATCCCACGACTTTGGGATCATGACCTGAGCCGAAGGCAGACGCTTACCGACTGAGCCACCCAGGTGCCCCAGGGCCTTCTTCTTCTAAGGACACCAGCCATATTGGATTAGGGGCCCAGTCTACACCAACATGACCTTGTCTTAACTAATTACACCTGCAACAACTCTATTTCCAAATAGGGTCACATTCAGAAGTACTGGGGGTTAGGATTTCAAAATATCTGGGGTTTTTTTGAGGAGGAGGAGCAGGGAGACATAGTTGAATCCTAACAAACTACCGGGAGAGAGTTAGGGGACTCATCTCGGTGCAGTCCCTTCAGGTAGGGACTCAGGTGGCTGTCAAGGGCAGAGGCTTTATCACACCTGCATCACCATCAGGTGGCCTCATCCTGTTCCTCTCCTTTCATCTTCCACAGGCATTAGCTCCCAATAAGCATTTAGTCCTCCTAACTTCATCACTGTCTGCTTCTTGAAGGACCAGAGCTGGCGCAGGCAGGAAGATGGATTTATTTCCTGGATCACTTGCTGCTCAGGAGTCAATGAAGAACCCCCACCCCCAGGGGTATGTGGGGCACAGTAGTCCCTGGTGGGGACACAAGGTGGCAGCTCAGTTGCTAAATCTTTCATTGGTAACGACTTGGAAGATTGTTCCAGTGGTGGGCACACCCTGGCCATGAAATGATTTGGGTGTTTGAAAAACACAGGGGACCATGCACACAAGGGCGATGGAATTAGCTGGCTAATTAAGCTACATCAGTTATAGTGACCCTTCAGAGAGATAATGGAAAGTCAAGTGCACTTAAAAAAACCAAAAACGAAGTGTGAGGGGGCTCTTGGGGCATCTTACAAATAAGCCTTTATCTCCCCAACAAGATAGCAGAGAAAGCCTGTTATCAAAATCAGGATTTAATGGTAAGGAGCTTCAAAAGTCATCAAATGCTCAGCTGAGGCAAGTTTGCCCATGGTTGGGGCAATCTGAGACCTAACATATAGGATGAGGATACATGGGTTGGGGACACCTGTATATAGGGTGATGACTCCTAGAAAAGCCAGGAGCTTTACAATTTGTAAATAACAATTACTGTAAAACTACCAAAGTTAAGGTGCCAGCCAGAGGAGCTTGCTCTGCAGAGGGTTGTGGAGATGGCTAATAGAATAAAGTATCCCTACAGTCAAGATAGAGAGGTGACCAGCAAGGGTATCATCAAAAGAAAGCAAGAATGTTTAGGCAGGAAGTTTAGGGTGGCTGTCCCAATAAAATGTCACAGTTCCTTGCTCAAAGATCTTGGACTTGATCCAGTTTTTAGATCTTTGAGTTAGTAGAAGAGAGAACCTATTGACTAAAGAGGTGCTGGGTCTCCTAGAGAAAGGACTATGCTACACCATGGCAAGCATATACTGTAAGAGTCTTCCCAGTCCTTCCCCAAAGGCACTGATAGCCATTTACTCAGAAATTATTTACTGGAGGGGCACCTGGGTGGCTCAGTTGCTTAAGCAACTGTCTTCGGCTCAGGTCATGATCCTGGAGTTCCAGGATCAAGTCCTGCATTAAGCTCCCTGCTCAGTGGGAGTCTGCTTCTCCCTCTGACCCTCCCCCCTCTCATGCTCTCTGTCTCTCAAATAAATAAATAAAATCTTTAAAAAAAACAGTAAAAATATTTTAAAAAAAAGAAAGTATTTACTGGAGAAATGGGAATGCCTAGACACTTCTAGGACTATTGGACCTGGGGTCCGAGTTGACATTGATACCCAGAGATCTAAAATGTCATTGTGGACCTACATATGAGGGCCTATTGATAATTAATGGAGTCCTGTCCAGAGTCCAGCTTATATTGGGCCCCCTGGGGATGTAAGAACACTCGGTACTCATTTCTCTGATCTCTGAATGTATAATTGGGTTTAGCATGGTTGGCAGATAGAGTGATTCTTACATTGGGCCCTTGAACTATGGGGTAAGAGCTACCATAGTGGAAAAGGGCAAGTGGAAGCCTTTGAATCCATCCCCCTCTCCATCCTTCCCTGTGCACTCTCTATTCTCCACACTCTCATTCCCACCAAGATAGTAAATCCAAACCGATGTTGTATCCTAGGGGTTGGAGAGATGGCAATATTAATGCTATCATTAAGGATCTCAAGATGTGGGAGTGATGGTCCCTATCATACCTCTGTTTAGTTTATCAGTATGGTCCTTGCAGAAATCAGATGGATTCTAGAGTGTGACTGGAGACAACTGAGAGCTCTACCAAATAGTAGCCCCAAATGCAGCGACGTGCTGACCCAGGGTCTTTGCTAGAGCAGATGAATATGGCTTCAGGTACACGGTGTGCCATTATTGAGTTGGTAAATGTGTAATTTTCTATTCCAATTAGGAAAGAAGATCAGGAACAGTTCACATTTACATGGAATGGACAATGATATGCATTCATGGTTTTCTCCCTGGGCTGTGTTGATTCTCTTGCTCCTTGTCACAATATATTCCAAAGTGTTGTGGACAACATGCACATCCTGCAGAACATCACATCGATCCATGCCATTGATAACATCAAACTAAGCAGGATGATGAACCGGAAGTGGCTAGCACACTGGAGGCCTTGATAAGACACATGCACCCCAGAGGGTGGGAGATAAGCCTTACAGATTTACAAGCCTGCCACAACAGGAAAGATTTTAGGGCTCTAGAAATCAGGGGTGTATTGGGACCTCCCCTTCAATGCCAAAGACAAATGGCTGCATTTTGCCTTGCCACCATAAAGAGGGAAGCACAGTGTCAGTCAGACGTTTTTGGGTTTCAGAGGTGCACATTCCTTATCTGGAGACACTGCTCCAGTCCACATCTGGGGGAAAAGAAAGGCTCCTAGCTTTGAGGGGGACCCAGAGCAAGAAATGGCTCCTCAGGAAGTCCAGGCTGCAGTTTAAGCAGCCCAGCCCCTCAGACCATACAATCCAGTCGATCTTGGTGTTGGAGATGCTGGTGCAAAAAAGATGTGGTGTGAAGTTTGTAGCAAGCCCCAGAAAGAGAATCACAATGCAGGCCCTGGAATGAGGGATGAGGGCTTGCCAAGGTGACAGCTGCAGAGGGAGAGGGGCTTTTGGGGTGGATTTAGAGATTGTAGAGGAGGGACATGAGGAGCACTAGTTGAAGCTCCAAGATCAGCTGCAGTGATGGGAGCTGTAGTCTGTCCCACTGACTTCCCTGTTCTAAGTCTTTTCCCTGAAGGAAGAAAGACCCACTGAAAGCCTGGAGACGTGCACCCACGTGGGGCACAGGTGGGCTGTGGGAGCCATGGAAGTGCACCATTCAGACCTCCCCTCAGTGAAGAGCTCACCATTAGGCTGTAAAGGGTGCAGTAGGTGACAGCTTTCAGCTGCAGAGCCTTCAGGCCAAGGTCATGCTCCCTGGGCATCTCCCAGCCAATGAGAAGCACCCAGGTCCTACGATCTGGTCATTTCTGCCCAGTGTGGGACTCTTCTAACGGGCAGTCTTTGCTCAGGAGCTCCCCACTGAGTTGTCTGAACTTTTTCAGCTTTGCATAGCATAGCCTGACAGCAGCCTGAGCAACTTTTGGTATCTGGAATCACACCAGGTAACCCTGGGCTTTTGGTGTCCATTTGATGGCTCTGGAAAGTGAGAGTCATCCACAAGCCCCATTGGAAGGCCATGCCTCCCCCCTGGACAGCCTGTGGAAGTTGAAAGGGCACAGGCTTTCAAGTCAAACATACCTGTGTTCCAATCTTTGCTTCTCCACTGACTGGTCATGGAACTTTGGTCTCTGGGCTTCCTGAAGAGGCTTCATCTTTTTTTTTTAAGATTTTTAAAATTTATTTATTTGAGGAGAGAGAGAGAGAGAGAGAGTGCACATGCGAGCCGGGGAGGAGGAAAGGGAGAGGGGCAAGCAGACTCCGTGTTGAGCATGGAGCCAGATGTGGGGCTCCATCCAAAGACCCTGAGATCATGAACAGAGCTGCAATCAAGAGTCAGATGCCTAACCGACTGAGCCACCCAGGCGCCCCGAAGAGGCTTCATCTTTATTGTCTCTCTGATTCCTCTCTTTTTCTCTTCCCCCTTCCCTCCATACCACATGCCCAACCAGAACCCTGCAGGGGCAGATTCTCTGCCAGCAGCTGCCAATGCCACTGAAGAAAACTCTCCATTCTCCAAGACTACACTCTCTCTGAACTCCCATTCCCTGCCCAGTATCATGGCCTCCTATAATTTCCAGAAGGAGGCCAGGCACTCAGATATCAGTTAAAATTTAGCAAACTTCCTTGAGTCCCCACTTCGTACCAGGTCCTGAACTGGACACTTTCCCATAATAAACTTCACAACAACCCAATGAGGCAGGCTCTGTTATTATACCCATTTGATAAGTAAGTAAACTGAGGCTCAGCAGAGTCAGAAAGTGGAGCTGGGATTGGAACCCAACTCACCATCCTCCAAGCCCAGTGCTCTTCCTCTAACACGCATGTGCCTGGGTGGGGTCGCTGCCCAAATCTGTGGGGATGGAGATGTGAGAAGCCTGACTCATAACTGGGTAGGTGGGGATCTGGGGCCACAGGGAATCTGGCCTGTGCTGGCTTGTGGTGTCTAGTGCTGCAGGGACTCTTGGGGTCAGACAAGTCATAGGCAGGCCCTGAAGACTCCTTGGAGAGTTTGCAATTACCAGAACTTTTTGGATAACAGCAAAAGTCATGATAACAGTATCAACTGCAATTTGTTAAATCTTCACTACGCGCTAGACATGGAGGGTTAACAAACGTGATCTCATGTAATCCCCCCAGCAATCTGAGAGCATGGAATTGTTATCCAGAATTCCCCACCCGGGCCCATATGACTCCAAAGCTCACACACATTCCTTGATGCAGA
The DNA here is from genome assembly GCF_054177405.1 of Leptonychotes weddellii. Classification (NCBI taxonomy): domain Eukaryota; kingdom Metazoa; phylum Chordata; class Mammalia; order Carnivora; family Phocidae; genus Leptonychotes; species Leptonychotes weddellii. The sequence continues at coordinate 30,764,695 of NC_138372.1, forward strand.
GATGCAGATCCATATCTCCTCCTGATAATGATTGATGACCCTCACCCAACAGACCGTGTCTTGCCCACACCCGTCCTGCTCACCACTCCTCCCTTGCTTTGGCTCCTCAGAGAAGCCTGAGCCTAAGCACCAGGTTTGGGGCTGAGATCACAGAAAGGATCTAAGGTATGTCCCACCTCCCTGACATGCTGAGACCTAAAAAACAGTGGAAGAGACTTTCTAAACCCCATTCAGAGCAAGAAGGAAGAATAAGGTGCACACTTAATGTTTGTAGGACAGACAGAATGTTACAGAACAGAACAGAACCCGAAGGTCCCTGCCTTCTCCATCAGGGAGAAAGCTCTTTAAACCAGAGAAGTAAAACAATCCCTCCTGGCTGACAGGAACCAAAGGCCAGGTGGGGCTGAGACGGGGCTGCCCCCAGCTGCCATTGCTCTGTTCGAGGCCCTCCAGGCAGAGATGGGTCATTCCAGGGGCTCTTCTGGGAAGGTGAGAGGTGCCAGGAAGAAAGCCAAAAACATGCTGCTTCCATTCAATCATGGGAAAAATATGGTGCATTGAGCTTATCATAATCCTAGGCAACATTCCAGAAGTTCCTTTCCTAAGCAGGGATTACTGGGAACCAAGATGGGTTCACTTAGGTTAAGGCATGTCTAACTCTCCAGATTTCCCCTGTAGGAAGGGTGATCAGAACATGTTGTGGGAAAAAAGGCACAGATGCAGGATTTAAAAATAAGACTTCGCTGTTATAACAACTACGTTGAGGAAGAAAGGAAAGAGTTCATCAGCCAGGGTCTGGAATCTACCATACCCCAGCTCCTTACAGATCACAATTATACGCTTCCTTTTATAGCAGAGGAGTCTTAAGAGTGTTGCCAAAATTTGTCTTGTGGTCAGCAATGAAGGAGGAGTCTTGGGACACACAAGGGAGGAAGATGAGATGCCCTGAAGCCATCGATATTGGCAACCAACATCTGAGAGGGTGAAAATCTTAGTCCAATAAAGCACTTAAGATCTAGAAAGGTTGTAGAATTTGTCCAGGGGAATAAAACATCAAGAATCTCTTAGGATACATGACATGGATTAAGGAGGGGCTGATTTCCTTGTCAAGTACCACTAACAAGCCCCAAGGTCAATTTTGCTATTGAAATATCTTTTTTTTTTTTTTTTTGGAAATGTCTCTCACACGTATCTTTGAGAGTTAATGGAGAAATATGGACCAAATCAGGGTAGCTCAGGCTTCATGTGGCTGTTTGAACCCCTCTACTCTGGGTAGAAGGGAGTCATTGATTCTGTTGGATGGGGACTCTGCCTCCTTTATAACCCAGAGCATCAACAATATGGCCCTGCCACCATCACTCACTGGTGTCTGCTGTGGGTGTGCCCTGTGCAAAGGAAAAGAATGTGTGTGTGTGTGTGTGTGTGTGTGTGTGTGTGTGTGTGTGAGGAAAACCTTGCTGGATGCCCTCTGGTCCCGAGATTGGTCCTGTGCTACCCTCCACCTGCCTGCATGGCATGACCATTTCTATTCTGAAGGCCATGGAGTGGAGAGGTTCAAAGTTCTTGCTCTGGGGTCAGACACCTTCCCTTCCCCTAACCCCATCCCATTGCAGTCTCAGCTCTGCCATTTACTAGTTGGGGGACCTTATGCAGGTTAGTAATTTATCTGTGTCTTATTTTCTTCATCCGAAAATGAGGATAATGGTGGTGACTTTCATAGGGTTAGAGCACTGACTTTCATGTTTTGACTTGTGACTCACAGGAAGAAATACATTTTGTGAGTGCCTGGGTGGCTCAGATGGTTGGGCGTCTGCTTTCGGCTCAGGTCATGATCTCAGGGTCCTGGGATCGAGTCCCGCTGCCTGCTGTTCCCCCTGCTTGTGCTCTCTTTCTCTCTCTCTCTCTCAAATGAATTAAAAAAAAAAATCTTAAAAAAAAAATACATTTTGAGAGACCTAAGTGTGAGACAGGAAACCATCAAAATCCTAGAGGAGAACACAGGCAGCATCTTTGGCATGGGCCATAGCAAATTCTTGCTAGACATGTCTCCCGAGGCAAGGGGAAAAAAAGCAAAAATGAACTATTGGGACTTCATCAAGATAAAAAGTGCCTGCACAGCGAAGGAAACAATCAACAAAACTAAAAGGCAACCTTCAGAATGGGAGAAGATATTTGCAAATGACATATCTGATAAAGGGTTAGTGTCCAAAATTGGTAAAGAGCTAATCAAACTCAACACCCAAAAAATCCCAAATAATTCAGTTAAGAAATGGGCAGAAGACATGAATAGACATTTTTCCAAAGAAGACATACAGATGGCCAACAGACACATGAAAAGATGCTCAACATCACTTATCATCAGGGAAATACAAATCAAAACCATGATGAGATATCACCTCACACCTGGCAGAATGGCTAAACTTAAAAACACGAGAAACAACAGGTGTTGGTGAGGATGCGGAGAAAGGGGAACCCTCTTGCACTGTTGGTGGGAATGCAAACTGGGGCAGCCACTCTGGAAAACAGTATGGAGGTTCCTCAAAAAGTTAAAACTAGAGCTACACTATGACCCAGCAATTGCTCTACTAGATTTTACCCAAAGGATACAAACATAGTGATTTGAAGGGGCACATGCACCCCAATGACTATAGCAGCAATGTCCACAATAGCCAAATTATGGAAAGAGCCCAGATGTCCATTCACTGATATAAGGATAAAGAAGATGTGGTATATATATATTCAACGGAATATGACTCAGCCATCAAAAAGAATGAAATCTTACCATTTGCAATATGGGTGGAGCTAGAGTGTATTATGCTAAGCGAAATAAGTCAGTCAGAGAAAGACAAACATGATTTCACTCATATGTGGAATTTAGGAAACAAAACAGATGAACATAGGAGACAGAAAAAAAAAGAGAGGTAGGCAAACCGTAGGAGACTTCACTATAGGGAACAGAGGGTTGATGGAAGGAGGTGGTGGGGGATGGGCTAGATGGGTGATGGGGATTAAGGAGGGCACTTGTTATGATGAGCACTGGGTGTTATATGTAAGTGGTGAATCACTAAGTTCTACTCCTGAAACTAAAATTATGCTATATATTAACTAACTAGAATTTAAATACAAACTTGAAACATTAAAAGTAAAAAAGAAATACATTTTACACCAAGACCCAGTATAAACATGTGTAGTATAACTGGAAAAAAGTTTTCCAAACAATTCCTAACCTTAGTGCTGATTGAGGAACTCACATTTTCTGTTCTATTCCATTTTTTTCTTTTCTGTCCTTCACTGAGCAAAATGATATCTGAGAGCCAGTATGTTGATTTTTACTACTTACATGGGTCACCGCCCACAGTTTGAAAAATGCTGGGTTAAGGTCTTTCTAGAATTTTGTGTTCAGTTCCCAAAGCTACAATTTCCTTTACTGATGTCACTTTTTAAGAAAACCATTTTCTTTTCTTTTTTTAAGATTTTATTTATTCATTCGAGACACAGAGATGCAGAGAGAGAGAGAGAGAGAGCATGAGCAGGGGGAGAGGCAGAGGGAGAAGGAGAAACAGGCTCCCCGCTGAGCCAGGAGCCGGACGTGGGGCTCGATCCCAGGACCCTGGGATCATGACCTGAGCTGAAGGCAGACACCCAACCATCTGAGCCACCCAGGTGCCCCAGAAAACCGTTTTCAAGCTAGAGGGTGTCCAGGGGCGAAGGACCAGGGTATTTCCTTCAGTTGACATGCAAACTGGTGCAGCCACTCTGGAAAACAGTACAAGGTTCCTCATCCACTCCTTCATTTGATGGTTTCTTCATTTATTCATCCGTTTACCCATCAACATAGGTGTAGTGCCTGTTTCATCTGGAAAGGAGACTCCAGGGAGAGGTATGCTCTGTAAGTCATGTCAAAGAGGAGCTAGAATTATCCCTTGCCATCCCCTGGGCAGAATGGGGGCTGTGGGAGAACAGACCAGAGAAGCAAATTCCGGTCATCATTAGAGGAAGAGTTTTCCAGTCCTGGGTGCTGCTGGATGATGAGTCTGGCTGCCAGTGCTACTTATCTTTGACCGTGAGTGATCAGAGGCGGGAGAAGGGAAGCCACAAAGAGGCTTTCGCTATTGGGTGGAAGGTGGGCTGCAGTTGATTCTTCACCCCATGCTCCCTGGAGCTAGGGGTCTGCTTGAGTCACTGCAGGGGCTGCTATGGGGAGGGGAAGGAAACAGCTAGCTGAGCTTCTGTGCCCCTACCTGACAAGCAGCTTATTTCTGGTTTCTACGACAGGATACTCCATGTGGTTTATTTTGGAAGGGGGTGCTGTAGACACATGCCATGGATGTTTAAAAAAAAAACCTTTAATCCTTAAGCTGGGAGCTCATTAAATCCCTGGGAGTCTTAGAAGCAATCATTTCTAGGATTCTGGGACTCATTTTTTTTTTTTTCTCTGTAAAAACAAGTCCATTAAAATTACAGCATAAGCCTTTGTTTTGTACTCTTAAATCCAGATATAATTGAGAGCAAGAGTTAAAGAATTACAAGTGTGGCAGGATAATAGATTGAGATGTTATTTTGTGTTGGTGGTTTTTCTTCTCCCCTGGTCCCCCTCCCCCACCTGCCCATCCTCCATCCCTGGTGGAGAGCCGGGAGCCGGTCTTTGTGCTCCTTCACCTCAGGGCGTGTTGGTGAAGCCAGGCTGAAATCAGAAGTCACCAGCAGACAACTGGTCTTTCAGGATTTTTTTTTTTTTTTTTTAAAGTGGGCTCCACACCTAGCTTAGAGCCCAGTTTGGGGCTTGAACTCATGACCCTGAGATCATTTCAGGATGAAATCAGGAGTCGGACACTCAACCGACAGAGCCACCAGGCACCCCATGTTCAGGCTTTTTTGATTGAAAGTCTGAGTTTATTGAGGGGATTGTGCTGAAAGGGAAGAAGGGAGGAGAAGGGGATGAAGGGGTAGGTCCGGGGAGGAACTGGCAGAATTGCAGCGGGTAGTAGTGGCCACAGCATGGCTCCCTTAGGGGGATGGGACCCCCAGCCTCCCACATTTCTTCGATCCACTGAAGCCACTGCGCTGGCAGGATTTGGGGTTAGTCTGCAGTGTTTCTTAAACATTAATGTGCACATGAATCACTGGGATTCTGATTCAGTAGGCGTGGGTGGGTCCTGAGATTCTGAATTTCCAACAAGCTCCCCTGGGACTCCGATGGTGCTGGTCCTCAGACCTCATTTTGGGTAGCGAGGAGCTCAAAGGGTTGTCCTCTCTTTTTCTGGACACAACATAAGCCTTCCAGACTTTTGTGCATCCTCAGAACAGGGAGGACCCTCCGGATAATAATGGAACTGGAATTTTCCATCAGCACTGCATAAAGGGATGCACCATTAGTTTTAATTTGATTTGAAGGAACTCACACACTTGAACTTGTGATTGCAAATTCATAGCCACTGCCCAGGTTAAGCTGCATCTCTATGGGAATTCAAAGGTTATTAACCCCCTCTTGCTTCAGGGTTGGATTCACTAAGTGGAATTCAACTGCTCTCCCTTCCCATGGTGAGAAATTCTCTGGGCTTCGTGTCCTGCATTTCAGTTTTTCTGGGAGTAGAGGGCATTTCTCCTCCCCACCCTCTTTCCCAACTGCAGGGAGTTTAAATCCCTTTAACTATCTGCTTATCTTCATTTCTTCGGGTGGAATTTTATCTGGTCCTTATCTTGCCCCTGCCAGGAGGCACAAATCCTTCTGTCTGTGTCCTCCCCCCAGCTGGGGATCTGAGATAAACCTAGGAGTCACAAAGGAATGGAATGGAATGCAGCAAGCTCCCTCCTGCTCTTTCAGGGTCTTTCTCTTTTCGGGAAATGGTGTCAATGTCACCTGTGTCCACCAGTTGATCTCCACTTCCTTTGCTTGCTTAATGTCCTACCTGGGAGTAGGTATTATTTTGTAAAAGAAGAGAAAAAAAGCTAACTGTTCCCTCCCCGTGCTAGTTACTACCCACCTCAGGGGACAATTCTCAACCGGGACTTTGCTCTTTACTAAGAACGTCTAAACACACATTTATAAAAGGAGCAATTTGTAAATATGCCTTGCCTAGAAAGTAACAGTATCTTGTATTTGGATGGCATGGTTACACTTTTCAAAGGGATCTAGCATTAATTGAGCATCTACTTGTGCTAGGGACATTTATTCTTCCTGACAACCCCTATGAAGAGGCACTAATATCCCTTCTCTTTATCCGCAAATATTTAAGCTAATGAGCTTTCCTAGTTCAAGCAAAAGCTGGACAAACAAAAGCAGAAGTGTTGTTTGCAAGAAAGAAAAACGAAATTTAAAGGGCTAGAAAGCAGGAGCTCTGCTTCCTTGGCCCATGGGGGACACCCCAGAGGTTTATTTCACTTCTCTCTGGAAAAGCAAAAAGTGCTCCATGTAAGGGTGATTTAAGGGTGAGGTGGTAGTGGTGAAGAGGGGTTCAGTTCTCAGGGAGGTGAGAAAAGTGGGTTGGGCAGTTTTCTGAATGTGCCAATGTACTGCTAGGTCTGGTTTCCAAAGAAGTGAGAGAGTTAGCACCAGGCTGTGCCCAAGCTTGGAAACTAGGTGACAGGTTCTGTCCAGTAGCTTTGGCAGCAGGAGATCCGGAGTCTAACTGAGCAATTCCACTGACCAACTGTGGGCCAGGACCTTCTGGGCTAGAAGCCTCAGTTCCCCTTCCAGGAAAGTGGAGTTGTTGGACAGCATGCTCTCCGAGGTCTGAAATGCTCTGATCTTCCAGCTCAAGAAGGGATGGCTCCCTTGCCCGAGAGGCTGTGACCTGTTTTCTTTATTGGAGGGGATGGGGAGTGGGGAACACACATATATAGACACACGTACTTGGGGGGCATCCCGTGCTAGGTGCTGGGGATGTAGCAATGAGTAAGACAGACAGTACTTAGTCCTTGCTCTCACTGAGCAGACAGAATGTCTGATAGTTAGAAAGGCAAGACACTTTTTAACAGTTACTGCTTCACTGAGGTTAGAACAGAGACCTTCAAGCATGTGACAGGCAGAAGAGTGGTCCAGGCAGAGGGAACAGCACGTGCAAAGGCCTTAGGCAGGGACAGGATAGACATGATGGTGGGGACAGATGGAAGCCTGAGTGACACCAGGGTGAGGGGAGATTGTGGGCAGTGATGCCTCTTTCATGGTCCAGCTCAGGCTACAGAGTTCTTTTGGAGGCAAGACATTGGACTAGGTGCTCTTCTGTTTATTCTTCCTACCTCATTTCACACACACACACACACACACACACACACACCAACTTTGGGAAGCCTTGGATAGAGCTGGGTAGGGGCTTTGTGGAAAGCAGGAAAAACTGTTCTTCTCCCCCCACTCCCACCGGTGGGGGGACCTTGGGGTCTCGCCCAAGGAAAGGAAGCACTGCTTCCTGGTTTATGTTGAGATGGGAAAGACTTGCCCAAGAACAATGGCGTTTTCGTAAAACACCACTTTGTTCTGGTGAGACCAGGAGGGGGTTTCCTTCGGGACCTAGCCTGGTCCCATTGCCCCAGCCTGCCAACCACAACAGCCACATGTCATTCTCTCAGACCAGCCTTTCATCTGAGATACTTGCTCACGCACAGCCCTGACCTGCTTAACCGTTCCGACGCCACCCTGCCCAGGCAGCAGCATCTCCGGGCTTGAGATCCCAGGACAGGGGGAACCAATAGATGACTGGACAGTCTCTGATTTCCCATTTGAAGGGATCTTCTGGAAAGGGCTCAGATTTGTCCTGGGAGTGTCTCAGCCCACAAAAGTCTTTAAAGCACCAGGGTCAGAAGGTCATCCTTTTACAGGTGGGGAAACTGAGGCAGAGAAAAGGAAGTGTGATCACCTAGGCCACACAGATTGTTAGTGGTGAAACCAAGGCTAGGATGCAGGGCCCTGACTCTCGGACCTTTCCACATACTGTTCTGCTCTAGAGGAGTGGGACAAAAGTTGGGGAAGTGAACGGATTAAGCCTTCACTGGACAGAGACAAATCTACAGGGGCCCAGAATGTCTGGAGGGACGTTGGGAGGGAAAAGGGTGTGTGATGTTGGGAGCTGGCCTTCTTGATGTCCCAGGCAGTAAGGGGGTGAGTCCTGCAACCACTTCTGTGTTTTTCAGGCATGCGTGGCTGTGCCTCCGTGAATCGCTAAACAGACCAACTTAGCCAAACAATCAAATCTGTTCCTAGGAGGACATTAATGGGAAGTTAGTGGGCATATAATTGTATAGTCAGAACAATAAGTTGGAAGAGCTTTGCTTTGGCTCTTCTCCAACTGTTGTTTTCACATTCTGCCTGGCGTAGAAGCTGGCTCAGGTAAACAGCAAACGTCTCTCATCCTCATGAAGAGGTGGGGTGGTGGTGGCGACCGTGTTGGGGGTGACGAGGCGTCTGTGGTGGTTACAGCGATGGCGACGTAGATGTTGGTGGTACCACGCTTAGTGGTGTTTGTTATAGTTAGGGTGACACTGGCATTGTTTACAGTTATGGTGGTCATGATATCGGTGGTGAGGCTGGTTCTGCTGGTGTCCAGGTTAGCGGTGTGGCGGTGGTCATGGTAACGATGGGAGCAGGAACGGTGCTGGCGGGCAGTGTGAGGGTGACGGTGCACTGAGCGTGGGAGTGTTAATGCTGACCTTGACGGTGGTGGACGAGTTCTATTAGCGAGAGCGGTGGTGCGGGTGTTGCAAATGATGGTCCTACTTTGGGGAGTAAATTGACAGTTATCTTGGATGGTGGGGACAGTGATGATGGGGCTGGTATAAGGTGTTGGTCAAAATGATTTTTTTTTAAAGATTTTATTTATTTATTCATGAGAGACAGAGAGAGAGACAGAGAGGCAGAGGGAGAAGCAGGCTCCCCGCGGAGCAGGGAGCCCGATGCGGGGCTCGATCCCGGGACCCCGGGATCATGACCTGAGCCGAAGGCAGACGCTTAACTGACTGAGCCACCCAGGCGTCCCGGTGGTGAATTTGACGGTAGCCGTACTATCAGGCTGATGGCAGTGGCAATAATGGTCGGGTCACAGTGATGCTGGCGGTAACAGGGAGATAGGGATGCTGACCAGGATGATGGTGATCACACTGAGAGTGGGACAAGTTCAGGCAGTGACCCCAGTGTTATACGAACTGTCTGGAGCTAACAGTGTGCTGGACGTGGAAAGACTCACTATATTCCCCCCAAACACTCCTTCCCACCTGCTACACTCCTGCGGAGGATTATCTGTCGGTGTACAAGGCGAAGGCTATCAGTGGGGATGATGCTGGAAACAGGTCTGTTGCTAGGCAAGTGGACGGGGAGGGAGGCTCAGGATTGCTGAGCTGGAGAGTGCTCTAGGGGGCAGGTCAGCAGGAAACAGGCGCCTGAGGGCATGCCCATGGTGGGGGGCCACACTGGGCAGGCGGGGCGGAGCCGTGGTATCCGTGCAGGGGCTCACGTAGCTGGCAGAGCAAGGGCAGTCCTTCCTGCTGACTCAGCAGAGCAGGCTGGGACTGATTCTCCTGGACTAATGTGTCTTCTCCCCAGGATTAGCGCACTCAGCTCTGGCTGGGAAAGGGGGAGGGAGGCGGCCTCTCCCATCTCCCCAGGCTTAGGGGCCCTTAGGGAAGCTATGGGCAGACAGTGGGGCCCCGGCAGGGCTAGCAACAGACCCTGTGTGTCCTTGACCTCATTCGCAACGGGCCCCCATTTGGCTGGCAGGGAGCCGGGCTCCACAAGTGTCAATGAATCCACCTGCCCTCCCCCACCCCCCCCTCCCCCCAAACCCACTCCACATGGCTGGCTCACCCTGCTTTCCAATCCCAGCTCTGCTGTGGGAAAGGCAGCACAGCCTGGGAGTGGGGAGAGCAAGCTCTGGAGCCAGACCAGCTAAGCGCAATTTCCAGGTCCCCCCCACGTTAACTGTGTGACTCTGGGCAGTCACGTCCCCCTCTCTGCATCTCAGCTCATCGTCTGAGACAGGGGCAATAGCTGCTGTTGTAAGATCAGATGATGTGCTTGAGCAGTTGGCATGGAGTGGGCATTCGGAATGTTTGCTAAAAGTACCCTGACTTGAATAACTTTAAGAGACTTTTAAGCGAAGTCTGTTTTCTCACTGCAACACTGGGGATAATCCTTAATGTCACACCTGATTGAGAATCGAAGGGGATACAACAGGGGAGAGTGTCCGTACAAAATAGCACAGTACTTGCAACTATCCTTGCTTGTGCTAGTACAAGGGCCAGGCCCAGCGTCCCTCTGGAGCAGGGGGCTCAGATCACATCGGATTTGGGATCCCTGGAGCCATGCTACCCCAGGGCCCAGGACCTCGTGCCGGCGCCTGCCCCCTCCTGATACTGGGAACAACCCTTCTCATGACGGGAGGATTTGGGGAAATTGGCAGTCCCGTGTCTAGCCTTTGCCCCTTCCCCTGCCCCAACCTGGGATTCATGCCAAGGATAGGGTGGAGAAAGGAAGAGAATGTTCTGGGAGGGTCTTTCCATACTGAGGCTTCTGGGGAATCTTTCATCATTCCTTCATTCCTACCTCTCTCTTTCTCTGCCTTCCCTTTGTCCTTCCCTCATTCATTCATTCATTCGTTCGTTCATCTGCAGGACCTGCAAGTCGCGAGGTCTGCCCTTGTGCCAGGGAGAATCTAGTGTAGGTTCTAGTCAGGGCTTTAGGAAATGATTCTGAGCCCGAGAGGGAAAGAGAAAGCATCACATGAAAATTTAAACTTTTTATCGAATTAAAGAAAACTATCAACAGTGATGCTATTTAGAGGCTATAACATCAATACCTAAATAAAAGAATGACTACATAACTTGTTTATTTTCTCAACTGTAAAAGACATAAAAATGATACACTCCCATGGATTTTTTCTTTCTGTTTGTTTGGATTTCAGGTGCATGGAGCTGGTTATTCATATTCTTCTCTGCTAATTTAATTTCACCCCTTCTTCCCAGATCCCCCTTCTCATCCCTTACTCCCTTCCTCAATCCAGGAATCTACTGAAAAATGGTCACTGAGCCAGCCAGGTGCCCCTCCAATATATTTTTTTAATTAATTAATTTTTTTTAGAGAGAGAGAGAGAGAGTAAGCACAAGCAGGGGGAGGAGCAGAGGGAGAGGGAGAGGGAGAGAGAATATCAAGCAGACTCCGTGCTGCGGGGCTCAATCCCATGATCCTGAGGTCATGACCTGAGCTGAAATCAGGAGTCGGATGCCCAACCGACTGAGCGACCCAGGTGCCCCTGTTGTTTTTGTTGTTTTAATATGTCCTTAAAATGTGCTTGTCTTTATAAAGTATGCAATTTGGGGGGTTAATTTAAAAAATAGTATTGCACTATAAATCTTTCTGGTCCCTACTCTTCTTACTCAACACCGTGTCACTGTATGTAGATTGTTCTGTTCCTTCTCGCTACTGTATAGTCTTCCATGGCAACCACCCAACATGCTTCCCTCACCCACCACCCCACGTGGCAGACACACCCGGCCACAGCCTCAGAGCATCACTGTAAGCATCAGAACCGAGAGAACCCTCCGTTCTGAGCTCCCATTCAGCAAAGTCAGCTGTCATTCCTGGTGTGACACTGTTGCTTCTATCAGTGCTCTGGGCCACACAGTCATCTCCATACCATTTCATACTCATGTGCACAAGTGATTCTTGTTCTTATCTCATGATGATGTGGCACCATGAACTCCCTCACGTACCGCTGATGCTCATGGTGCCCCACGTCCAGTGCTGGGTACAGGACCGAAGAGATGAATTTCACAAGGCCCCATGTCCTCGAGGAGCTCACCGTCTAGGGAAATAGACAGTTCAGGTCAGGGGTGGGACACAAAGCCATCAGTGACCAGTTCTGCTGGTGGGGAGCCCCCTGAGTAGGGTTTTAAGAGATGAGTAGGAGCTCACCAGGTGGATGGGGCATTGAAGAAGTGGGGAAGAGATGTTCCAGATAAAAGGAACAACCTATGTAAAGGGTCAGAAGCATGTAGCAGCTGGGCAGGCTTAGGAAATTTAATGATTTTGCTATGGCTGAGGCAAAGGGTATGGAAGGGAAGGGGCAAGAAACGAGAGCCATTTGTTGAGTTCTTATTATGTGCCAGGCACTGTTCTAAGTGGTTGAGTACAGAGCCTCTTTTAAGCCACTAAACAACTGTAGCAACATACCACTATCATTCCCATTCTACAGGAAGGGAAACAGAGGCCCAGAGACGTAAGTTACTTGCCCACAGTCACACAGTTTGTAAATGGGGTACCCAAGAACTGAAGTCAAGCTGTCTGGGTTCATAATCACAAAGCTAGGACCTCCAAAAGATGAGGAAGGTGAGGAGGTCAGGTGTGATTGCGGATGATCTCACACACCAGCTGAGTGGCAAAGGAGGAAGGCACGGGAGGCCCCGTATGAGAGCCCGGGTGCCATGAGTGAGTGTGCAAGATCAGAAGAGTGTGTGAGGGTGTATGTGCTGCAGGTGTCATAGAGAGGTGTGCATGAATGTGGGTGTGCTTGAGGGCATGTGAGTGTGCCAGGTGCACATGTGTGTGCCACAGTGCAGGTTCTATTAGGACAGTGTGTGTGTGTGAGAGAGAGTGTTGTATGTAAGTGTGGGAATCTCTGGCTGTGCACGGGCCTGTGCATGTGTCCTGTGGGTGTGAATGTGGGCCTTGGTGTTCCTGCCACATGGGGCCCCAGGGGAGCTGCCAGAGCCCATCAGCCTGGCCTGGTGTGAAGGGCCTGGTCTTGGCCTCAGAAGCTGGATGGGCACACATCAAAGGCAGCCTGAGCCTCATACCAGTGGGGTGGAATAATTTAATGAGGGTCCACAAGGGAGGCTGCAGCTGGTGGAGGGTAGGAGGGGGTGCTAGCCTGTGCCCAGGGCAGCTTCCAGGCTCCACAGCCAAGTATCTGGGGTCTGCATATGTGTTGGGGAGGGGGGAGGCTGTATTGGGTGCCTGACCATGTTCCCTCTTTCCCTGTACAACAGGAGAGCTGCATCGGAACCCCATTCCTGTCTGGACATCAATCTAGTCCCCAGGTGCCCATGAAATTTCAGGAAGACTAGAACACCAAGTCAGGCATTTTCATCTCTAAAGACATTCTGGCATTTTCATGAGATGGAACACACGAAGAATCATTCCTAGATCAACTAGTCTAAACCTCTCACCTGACAGAGATCTGTGTGTGTGTGTGTGTGTGTGTGTGTGTGTGAGAGTGGATATCCTTTGTGGGGGCCTTGGTCAGAGAGAGGTGGGGGATCCAATCTACTCAGTTTTTTAATGTAAGATGTGGGTAGAAAAAGGAGAGTTTGAGGTCAGAGTAGGAGAGGGGGGTGAGGATGAAGATTCACATGAGGACAGAGTGGCCCTTGCCAGGGAATAGTTGTGATGGGCAAAGGAGAACATTGTCCTTATCTCCAGGGTCTTGGGCAATACACACAGCTCTGTTATGTTCAATGATCCTGGGGTGAGACCTTTCTCCTTGGAGGCACCCGTGACAAATGTTCTTTCATGGCAAGAACCTCCCTTGGGTCTTAAGCCCATTACAAGGCCAGGCTCAAACCCCTTAGCTCCATACGCAAGGCTTCCTCCAAATTCTAGGGTCTAGGTTCTAGACTTTAGAACCAAAGGCTGTAAATTCAGGGTATACCATCTGAAGCCAGCCCACAAATGAGTTTTTTTTTTTTTTTTTTTGGCTGCCACAGGATCGACAAATATCCCTGAACATAAATACTTTGGCATCAACTAACCTATTAGACACAAGCCCCACCACTCCCTATTACTTACACCCTCCCATTTCACTACATCACATCATCTGCTTGGCACCTGAAAGTACTTGAATATGGGACCCTTGAGCTTATGCTCTTTGAGAGACAGGCTTGTGTATTTTATGTGTCATAATCTAGCACATAGTAAGTACCTGATAAATGTTTGATAAATGGCTAAATTCCAGTTTGCCTCATTTCTTGTACCTCCAGTCTACCCTCTACCTCTACCTCTACCTCTCCTTTACCTCTCCTACCTCTACCTACCCTCTACCTCTCCAATTCAGCCCATACTTAAGCTGCTCTCTGTTGCCTGAAACACAATTTTCCCTCTGGAAAGCTCCTTGGTTTCCTGGAAAACTCTGCCTCACCATTCAAGACCCAAGTCTAGTGGCCCCACCTCTGGTCCAACTTGGCAACTCCTTGCCCTGTGCTCCCACCATGCTCCATCTATCTCTGTGTTACAGTCCTCAACCCCTGCATTGTAATTATTTGTTCACGTGTCTGGTCTGCCCAGCTTAGAGCATCTGTTACGGAACTGTGACAGTTGTCACTGTTTATGGGCTAGATTTTGAGATTAGTTTGTATTTGATACATACATAGGGTTTCAGTCACTGAGAAAGACTTAACTAGCCCATTTCAAAGGGTCATTCTGAAGCCTGGGTCAGCTGGCTCACCAACTTTGGCAAATCCCATTAGCAGCTCTGGGTGTTTTGCCCTCAAATCCTGGCCCCTTGATCCTTATCTTCGGTGGATGTAGGAAGAAGCCTCATGACTCAGGGTCTGGCCCTTGGAGGGAGGAGAATCCTCTATGTGACTCCAGGCAGAAGACAACACTAGCTCACAAGCCAGGACCAGTCCAGCCGCCAGCTTGGCCTGGCCACTCCTGGCCCATGACTCGGCACTTTCTGGGGCTACCTGCTGGGTTTGAGGTTTGGCCAAGGCGAGTTGCTGGGGCGTGTGGGAACCTGCTGGCAGAGCGCACTTCCCGGGGCTGTGGATAGCGATGCCAGGGCACACCCATGCAATGCCATGCTGGTTGAGGGCCTCCCCTCCTAAAGGCCCAGTGTAGAGCTCCCACCCACTGTCGAGCCTTAGCTGTGCAGGGTTTCTGATCAGGGTCAACTTATCTCTTGCATCAGGATGGTGGGTACATGTGATGTAGGAGTGAGACAGCATGGGTGTGTGTGTAGGTGTAAGTGGATATGTGAGTGTGAGGATCATGTGAGAATGAATGTCCATGAATGTGTACTGTGTGCACCTGCATATGACAGTGTGTGTGTGTGATGAGTGGATGTGCAATGACATGTATGTAGGCATACAAGACAAGTAGGAATATGTGTGGGGTGTGAATGACCATCCACGGGTGCAAGTAGATGTTTGCATTCATGGGTTTATGTGTAAGAGTCTGTGGGTAAAAGCTGTGTGGCATGTGGATGTGTGTACAGATGACTGTGTGTGACAATGGAGATGGGAATTTCAGTCCTGATTCTGCCACCTCCAAATGTCTTGAAAACTTAAATAAATCCCTTCTATCTCTCTTTCTATAAAATGGAATAGCATAGACAAGATGATCTCTTCAGTTTCCTTGGAGCTTTCATAGTCAACGACCGGTTTAGGGGTTGAGCACAAGCATGGGAAATCTGTGTGTGCACCTATGTATGTGTGGGTATGTGTGAATGTGTATGTGTGTGTGTGTGTGTGTGCCGGGGCATTGCTTTGACTTCTGATTCCACACTTAACTGGGTTTCAGCTTAGGCCTCCCTCCCCCGTCCCCAGCCTTGGCTGCTTCGTCTGCAGATAGAGCTAAACTTTCCTACAAGAGTGCTGTGGGGACTCAAAAATATTGTTTGCAAAGTGCCTAGCTCAGGATCTGGCTCAGTTCCCTCCCTGAGAGGTGTACATGTGTGTACATGTGAATGTGTGCATGTACGCATGTGGACATTCATGTGCACATGCTCGATTGTGCAGGTTGGTCTAGAGAATGGGGTATTGCTCTAGATCACTCCTGCCCTCTGGGGTTTCTGACTTCTGTCTGCGAGGTACACAGCCACCCAGGAGAGGTAGAACTGGGCAGTCAGTCTCCAGCTATCCGCCTGGGCTCACGTGGTCCTGAGGGATCCCCACCACCCCAGACTGCCTGTCAGTCACATGGGTGCAGTGGCCTGGAAAGGAGGATTGGTGCGGGCAGGAGACAGGCTCCCAAATCCGCTTAGTGCCCACCCCACCATCCGGCATATTAGAGAATAAAGAGATTCTTTTTCTTCTTAAAGGGTCAACTGCCAGCCTGGGATGGTGGCTGAGCTGAGCACGAGACTCTGAAGTGTCAGAGTGGGGTCCAGGAGTAGATAGGGCCCTGCCCTCAGAGAGTTCCCAGCTCAGTGGAGAAGTCTGGCCGGGTCAGTGACTTCCTGGGATCTCTTCTCAGGGCAGGAAGGGATCATGCCCTGCACCTGAAAAAGGGGTGGGTGAGGGGGAAGATTTTCTGGAAGGAAGGGGGAGGGCTTGGTAGAGGCTGGAGGGGATAAGGAGAGACTGGGGTATTCCAGGTGGAAAAATCAGAGTGGGCAAAAATGTGTGTGTGTGTTTATGTGTGTATATGTGTTGTGTAGGGGAAGACCTGGGAGAAGGTGGCATAGGGGCCCTGGAGAATATCAAATCCACTTCTTTCACTTTGTTGGTGAGTAAATGAGCTAGAGAAGGGGAGGGATGTGCCTCTGGATAGAGTGAGGTCATGATGATTCCAAGCATCAGTTCCTGGGTTCTGAAGAGGTGTGTCAAGCTAAGCTGCAGGGGCCCTCCCTTGCTGGTCTCATAGGGGTCTTGGTGAGCTGGGGCTGAGACTTAGCGGTGATGTCTGCTTTCAGGCCAATGGGAGGTCTGGGGCTGGACTTTATGTTCCTGTCTAGAAGCCCCAAACAAACCCAGAGCAGCTGGTAACACCTGTGCCTGATCTACCAGGGCAGGTCCCAGTGCCAGACACTGGACACCCAGAGATCTCCAGCACTGGGTCACATACACTGGATGGCCTTCCAACAGCCATGCCAGAGAAAGCTCCAGCAATCTGACCTAGAGAAGATCGCATCTGGACTCGAAATACTGAGAAAATATCCCAACACTTGCACTAGATGCATCTGGATGGGCTTCCATTGCAAACCTAGAACAGCCCGAGTAGATTCCTACATCTTGATCCAGAACCCCAATAAAGATCCCAACATCCAAGTTGAGAACACCCAGAGAGGGTCCCAACATCCAAACTCTGAACACTGAGAGAAGATTCCAACACGTGGACCAGATAATTCCTGGATTGGCCTCCAGCTCAGACCCAGATCCAGAACACCGTGATTGGATCCTTACAACCTGACCCCAGAGCTGGTTCCAAGATGGAACAGACTCACCCAGGCCCCCACCCCCTCTGCCCCCATCCATCTTCGGTTGAGCTCATCCTGAGAGATCTCCCAAGTTGCAAGGCTTTTTCCAGGGAAATCGGTGATCACGCGTCAGGACGCCCGGGTAGGACGCCCGGGTTAGGGGAAGGGGGTTAGACGGCCGGCCCACGCCTTTTGCGGGAAAGGGTGGGGATTCAGCCTGGCGGGTTCAGTTGCCCGACAGTAGGTGGGGTGGGAGCGGAGGGGACAGTGTGCGGCGGCCCCCTCCAGTTGGGGCAGAAACCGGGCGCCCTGGAGGCCCTGTGGCTCCCGCGCTGCGCGCCCCCAAACCACCCTCAGGGCGCGGGGCTCGGGCACGGGGCCAGGAAATCCGGCGCCGGCCCTTGAAGCGGGCCCAAGTCGAGCGGGGGCAGGGTGGCCGCTGGCACCGCGGCCGCCGAGCAACGTGATGGAGCGGCCCCGCCGCGGCCCCGGGTCCCCACCGGGACAAGGCGGCCTCTGTGCAGACGCAGCTGATCCCTGCTCTCGGGCTGCAAATCCCTTCCGGCTGACAGCCCGAGCCGGCGGGGGCCAGGCGGCGTGGGAACCGGAGTGAGGCTGGGGGCAGGTGGGGAGCCTTTGGGCGGGAGGGCCCCCTAAGGGACCATCTGCTCCCCGACAAGGTTATTTCACCCCCCAAGGTAGCAAGGGCTACCTGAGGCTGAGAGAGGTTGAATCACTAGACCCAAGTCGCACATACCATTCGCTGGTTAAAACCAGGGGTCCATATTAGGCCCCAGGATAAACTATATTGTTGAGGGCTAGGTGGCATTATGATTTCCATTTATAAATGAGGGAACTGAAGCTCAAAGCTTTGAAGCCACCTGGCCAAGGTTCTAAGACAGGCTGGGACTGGAGCCCACCTCTGCCAGCTTGGACCTGAGGCAGGATGTGCATGCGGTCACCCTGCTGGACCCATCTGCCCCCAGATAGTCATGGAATACCCAGGGAGAGGCTCTGGCAAGGATGTAAGTCACTGGCTACATCTGGTCAAGGAGTTGTGTTTCTGGGTTCTTGGGTGTGGTGGACCCAGTGAAGGTGTGGAGTTAATCTCTTGGAGGACAGATGTGGGGCTGGAGGTGGGGATACAGTGAGGGAGATAGGTGTGAGGGTGGAGATGTCAGGTGGTGTGGAGAGAAGATTGGAGGAGAAATGAACCCGGGGAATGGTGCTGGGTGCCCCCCCTGCTCTGCCTCTAACAGCAAGGGACAAAGCTGGAATCTCAGAGGCTAGAGAAAGGGTCGTAGAGGGGGTGGTGCTCCAGAACCAGCCTCACCCTGGCCTCTGGGAACAGGGTGGGGACTGTCCAGTGAATTCTTTGGAATGAAAAAGTGGCGCCTTCTCAGTGCCGAGGGAGCCTGGCTGGCTCCTGGGTTTTGTCTAGCTCCTTCCCGCCTCCCAGGATTGGGGCAGCTCAGGTTTTTTTCTCCCCTTTCTTGACCTACGTTTGACCTAGACAGGCAGTACAGGGGCTGGCGGGGGCGGGGGGGGGGGCGGTGGTGACAGGGGCCTGGGTGGGTGGTGGTGTCTGCGGAGTGTGCACGTAAGCCTCCGGGTGTGAATGCGGCTGTGTTTGTGCATAGGAGGAATATCTCTGGAAAACAGCCTTATTTGTGCGTGCCTTTCCGAATGGGTCTACGTGCCTGGCAGGGTGGGCGCGGTGATCTGCACGTGTCATTTGTGTCTGGGCACCTTTGCTTCATCTGGATCTGCGTTATCTCTCTGGCCTGTAGTTTATGGCTGTATTGATATCTGTCTTTGTGTGTGTCTGGGTCTCTGCCTGCTTCCTGCCCTAGCAGAGCCCTGAATGCCATTTTGCTGCCTGAGTGTACAGAGGAATGTGGGGGGCAAGGGGAGAGGGGAGCCCATGTCCTGGGCTGTAGGCCTGCTGGTTGTGGAAAACTACTGAGGCCTCCGGCAGGGGCGGGGGCTGTTGGGCAGGCCAAGCCGGCCAGGAGCCAGGCTCTGCAGTTTTGCCCTCCTTGACTCCTCCCACCCCTTTCTCTGCAGGGCTGGGGACCTGCTGAGATGGGTCCTCCATCAAGTGGAGAGCACAGCCTCCCTCCCACCGCTCCCCAGATGGCTAGACAGGCCTCTGCCCCTCCCTGGGCCTCAGCATCCCTGGGGGAAAGAGAGGGGGTGGGATTATAGGTTCTTTGAAGTCCTTCCCAGTCCTGACATTCTCTCCATTCTGTGAATGTTAAAGGGATTCAAAGAGAGCAGTTTCACCTCCATTTCAGGGATCAGGAGAACACAGGGCCAGGGCTGCTAGAGCAAGAAGGGCTTCTAAAGATGATCTGGTCCTACCCCTCCATCTCATGGATGGGAAAACTGGGGCCCAGAGCGAGACCTTCCAGCAGGGCAAGGATCAAGTTTCCAGGTCTCCTGCTTCCCAGTCACCGGCCTTTCCATCATGGCTGCTTTCGAGCACAGCCTGCTCCGCATGGAGGAAGAGGCATTTATGATAGTCTTGGAGGAGGGGTTGAGCCAACAGGCACCAGTCAGCAAGAAGGCATGGGTTAAGGTGTGAAAGCGGGCAGTTGAGGCAGACAGTCAGGAGGGCTGGGTGGGTACCTGTTGGGCACAGTGGGTGATAGGACTGAAAAGGTGTCTGAGCTCTGCAGGAGGGTCCTCGGAGGCTGGGTAGAAGGGTGTGGACTTCATCCCATAGGTGTTTCTGGCAAAAAGGCAAGTTGGCCGTGTAGTGGAGTGGTTAAGGGCTGATGCTCTGCGGTCAGATCAGATCATCTGTATTCAGATCCTAGTTCCAAGACTTTAGTAACTAGGATTAACTATATAACCAAGAGAGGGTTACTTAAATTCTCTATATCTCACTTTTCTCATCTTTGAAAGGGAGATAATAATAGTACTTCCCTCATATGGTTGTTGTGAGGAAAACACGAATAAGTGAGAATATAGGGAAAGCCCTCAATGCCTGACACACAGGAGGGCTGAATAAGAGTTCTGAGGATGTAACCTCTATTTTAGTCTAGGCTGGAGGGAGAGAGTGAAGGCAAGGGGACCAGTGGTGAATCTGTGGATGTCATGTGGATGAGAGCTATGAAGGTCTGTGATGATATCCCTTGGGTGGATAAGGGAAGGGGGCAGAGTGCTCAGAAGGTTTGGGGTGTTGTGGGCAGGTGTGCAGAACTCTCGCACTGAGTGGTTGTGGGATGTGAGTGGGAGGCAGACGTTGAGAGTGGCTTCACTAGTCATGGGAGAGGTGCTAAGGTCTGTGTTGGGGTTTGGAGAGGAGGGATGGATTTGAGAAGTGCTTCTGAGATGACTGACCAGGACCTGGGGACAAGTCATGGGGGCAGGGGAGAGGGGAGGGCGAAGTCTGGGCTGAGCACTTGTGGGCAGAAAACAGAGGGGGACTGGTGAGCTGCAGGAGGGGCTGGGGGAGAGATGGGGCTCAGCCCAGTGTGCTGAGTGTGGGGTGGGCCCCTGCTGGACTTGTTATCAGGCCTGGAGCTCACGAGCCAGGCCTGGGCTGTTGATGAGAGTGGGAGCTATTTGATAGGCTCACGGTCAACAGGCAGGCTAGATATAGAAGGAAGGGCCTTGGGGGGCGCCTGGGTGGCTCAGTTGGTTGGGCAGCTGCCTTCGGCTCAGGTCGTGATCCTGGAGTCCCGGGATCGAGTCCCGCATCGGGCTCCCTGCTTGGCGGGGAGTCTGCCTCTCCCTCTGACCCTCCTCCCTCTCATGCTCTCTGTCTCTCATTCTCTCTTGCAAATAAATAAATAAAATCTAAAAAAAAAAAAAAGATTGTGTTAGAAGGAAGGGCCTTGGGAGCCAGAAGCCCCTTCTGAGAAGCAGCGCCTTGGAGAAGCTGCAGCCAGAGGACTAGGGAAACCCCAGCCAGCCATGGTCAGAGCCGGTGAGGGAGGAGCGTGCTTCAGGGAGGAGGACACAACCATGAGAGCCCCTTGCTGGGGAAAGTGGTAGGGATTTGGAGAGAGAGATAGAGCTAGGGAGAAAGTATGGCGCCATGGCCTTTGGCAATGAGGAGGCCACCAGTGATCTTTGTAGAGTCTAGGCTGGAGAACAGGGTGCAAAACCCAAGCTGCGAGGGGGCAGAAGATTAATTAGTGGAATCAGGGGAGTGGAGACAGAGGTGGCCCAGTGGAGGGGTGGGGGTCCGCAACTGCCCGGAAGCTTGGCTGAGGAGAAGAGGGAACAACAGGTGGCCGCCAGACTGGAAGGGTCTGAGCCTCCGGGTGCAGGGGGGACAGGAGTTGATCTCCTTACTTTTCAGGTGGAGAAACAGGCTTAGCAGGGTCCCGGTGCTTGTGCAAAGTAACAAGAAACTAATGTAGAGGACAGCCTGGGATCTCTGACTCTTAATGTGGTAATTTGTTAAATGGTCACTTGAAATAGCATAACACACAAATACACACACACACACACATTGTTTTCTGATCACAGAAGTAAAACATGCTTGTTGGATACACACATACACACACACAGTGCAAGGGAAAAACTTAAAAATCAGCTATAATTCCACCACCCAGAGATAAGCATTTCTTTTTAAAGATTTTATTTATTTATTTGAGAGAGAGAGAGTGAGAGTACCAGCCCGGTGGCGGGGGTGGGGGGGCAGAGGGAGAGGGAGAAGCAGACTCCCCACTGAGAGCAGGGAGCCCCTGTGGGGCTCAATCCCTTCCACTTTTTTCTCTGCTGATATACATAAATATATCCTGGGATCATGTACCCGCAGTTTTACAGATCCCTGTCTCATCTAGCAATATGCTTTTCCATAGTAATATGTATCCCTTGAGAATTTTTTCTCTGTTCACAGTGTACTGAGGGAGACAAGGCTCACGGATGGGATCCTACAGCAAGCAATCAAGAACAGATTAACAAGGCGGTGTCTTTTCACAGTGTATGGGGGCCATGGCTGCAATACTGGATAAGGAGCCCAGTGGGCTGGCTCACTGGGTCTTGTATTGGTCCTGGGTTCACTGTGTAGCCTATTTGTCCTTTCTGGTCCTCAGAATCCCAGAACCTCAAAGACTTATAAATGGGTCTCTAAGGCCAGCTGCCATCACTGTGAAATGGTTGAGGGACAGATGTAGAAAATTAAACTGCTGTTACCATCATACTTCTGCAGGTCCTTAAACTCTTTTGAGCCTCAGTTTCTTCATCTGAAAAATGGGAATCATGTTTACCCACCCTGGCTGTAAGGACTCCGGTGAGAATCAAATTAGATTAACTATGACAAAGCCTAAGAATAACTAATACTTGGACAATGTTTTGCTGTTTACCCACATTATTTCACTATCATTCCAGCAACCCAATGAAGTAGGTACTATTTTTGTACCCTGTTTTGTTCAGACGGGGAACCCATGGCTTAGAGAGGTGAGGTTACTTGTTCAAGGTCATAGGAAGTAACTGGTAGAATTGAGATTCAGGCACAGGTCTCTCTGTTACCAAAGCCGTGGAGCTTTGTACGGCACTGTTAGGACATGGGGTGTGCAGACCTGACTGAAGAGAAGGAAGACCCGCCCCTTGCACCTTTGGTTTAGCCAGGTCTTGGCCCAGGCACTGCCATCCATGGGGAGTGGTCGCCCTCTGGTGTTCCAAATGTGACATGTCCCGGCAGAGTAGAATTAGCTGTCTTATCTCAGAAGACAAGGTGGGAGGAGCTCCAAATAACCCCCACTCATCCTTTCAGAATTCAGGGGTTCAGGGAGCGTTAATGCACATCTCACCCAACAGTTCACTAGATGCAAAGCTGTGCTGCAGACAGCCCTGGGTAGAAGCTTTGTAGAAAGAGGCACAACCCTTAGTTGTATTTTGGTGGTGGCACTTACCACACTTCCAGTTTTGCCAAGGACCCTGAGAAAAGAGGGCTCTGCAGGTGATCCAGGCTGTGGTACCAGCTGCCCTGCCACTTCAGCTGTTGGACTAGCAAATATGGGGGTGCTCAAAGTGTCTATGGAGAATGAGGACACTGGAGTCTTTGGGAAGCTCCAGTAGACAGTAATAGAAGTCTTGGGCAGACTTCTAGGTTTTAAAACAGGGCCGTGACTTTTGTGGCAGAGAAATATTATTTGAAAAATATTTCCTGGCCTGCTTCCGAGCCTTGGTAGAGACCAGATGCCCAACCACGTGATACCAAGAGACTGTGTGATCATAGCTGCCTATCAGGAGCTGGTATTATTGGATCATGGTAGATTCACTGAGTCATGAGACTGGGTGAGCACAGCAGCAATGCATTGTATGATGAAAGTAGTCATTCAAGAGCCATGAATAAGTTATAAGAACAAGTGTGTCAGACTCCCATGTCATCTACTACTGCAACTCACTTTAGAGCATCACAAAGTGGTCCCTATGACCAACTGAGGGAGAGTGAGCAGATTTGGGCTGGGTTTACAGATGGTTCAGTGTGGTTTGCTGGTGCTAGAAGAGGATTGCTCCTGATGAGAGACCCTATCAGGGATGGTCCTGAAAGACAGGAGTGAAGGGAAAGGTCCCCAGTGAGTAGAGATCAAAGCATTCTACTTGGTCATGGAGTTCCTATAGAGGGAGAAATGACCCAATATACCTACACACATTGATTCCTGGGTCATGATGAATGGTTCAGCCAATTGGTCAATGGCCAGGAAGGAACAAAGACTGGGAGTCTTGGGGAAGAGTTATGTTTAATGGACTTATGGGAGTGGGCATAAAGCATGCAGATCTGTTTCCTACATTAATGTCTAGAAGAGAACATTCACTTAGGACACTTAAAAAAACACACACTCAACCTTAGCCTCTCTCCTTGGCCATCCTAGAACTTGCCCAGTGAGTCCAAAGATAATGGCCATAGTGGCATGGATGACAATTCTGCATGGGCTCAACTACATTGGCTCCCTGTCACTAAGGATGACTTAAAGCTTGACCGTCTAGCATCAGAGAATGATGCAGAGCCCTTGATATGGTACTGTTCTTCAGAGAGACTTGCCAGCTACTTACTGACAGGTTGACCACATTGGATGCCTTACACCTTGGAGGAGGCAGCATTTTCTTCTTGCTAGGATTGATAATTTGATAGATTTTCATTCTCTGACTGCATCACCTTCAATAACACCATTATCTGAAGTCTTACAGAATGTCTGTCCATTGTCATGGCATATCTCACATATTGCCTCAAGTCAAGGGACCCATTTTATGGCAAAGGACATTAGAAAGTGAACTGATCGCTGCATGAGTCACTGGTTAATATAACCCTAGAAGTAGCCTGCCTGATGTAACAGTGGACAACTAAGTGCAAGCTCAGCTAAAGCACCAGCCTGGGGACAGTACCTTCCAGGTGTGTGTGTGTATGTGTGTGTAAGTGCGCGCGCTCGCGCTTTTCATTTGTTCTGTTCTTTTATACTTGGAAAGTCTATCATATTCTAGAAGTTAGATAACTGTCTACCTACATTCTTTTGGTGAATGGTTATTTTATTATTTTCATTTGATTTGAATCCATGATTTTAACATATGGTATGGTATGAAATGTGGGTCTTAAAACCAGACTTTTATTATTATTTTTAAAGATTTTATTTCAGAAAGAGAGAGAGGGAGACAGAGTGCAAGCTTGAGCACGGTGGGGTGGGGAGGTCAGAGGGAGTAGCAGACTCTTTGCTGAGCAGGGAGCCCCATGCGGAACTCCATCCCGGGCCCCTGGGATCATGACCTGAGCCTAAGGCAGATGCTTAACCGACTGAGCCAGGTTGGGTTAATCAGGTTAATAAGATTTTGTTTTAATGTCTAATGGGGCACCCCCTCCCCTGCACACCCACACACAAGTGGAAGGGTTTGGAAGATTACCACTTAAATGCATGGTCCCAAATCTCTCTACATCCTAGTCCCCACTCTGGAGCTTCCCAACAACCAAAGTGAGTACAGAGTGGACCCTGGGGTATGTGTTTAAGGCCACAGGTTTTTTGAGTCCTCTGGGAAGTGGCAATAAGGTATAGAAGTTCTTTGTGGAAAAGGGGGAAAAAAATGATGAATGGCAGAGGAAAAGGCATCTCATTCTTCAAATTCCGGTGTGGAGACCCAAGGTTTCTTGACTCCAGCTTACCTTCAAAGAGAGAGAGAACACATCAGCCCCGTTGCCATGTGCTGTAATTGGAGGGACTGACCTTGCTGGCAGTCTTGGAGAGTGGGTAATGACTGTAAGTTTAGCTGAAAGATGAATACCAGCCTCAACTTATACCTGAAAGGCCAGAAAGCAAAGGAGTGGTCATTATTTACCAGCGCATTTGCCACTGGCCCTCCAGAACAAAAACTTGCATGATTTTCACCTTCTGCTGGATTGCTACTGCATAGGAGTCCCCAGCTCACGCACAAATTGCAGTCCATTTAAGAGGAGAGGATCTTAGAGGAGAGGGACAAAGCTGGACAGTTACAACAGATGGGTGTTCTCGAGGCTAAGTGGCAATGAAAAAGAGAACCACAACAAAAGACCAACAAGACCTCCAAAGGTGATGCAACTAAACCTCAAAACAATACTTTCCAAAACTGCAGGACATGATTTCTGAATTTAGAGACTTGGTAGATTGGTTAAAAAGTATGGTTGGAGCTGAGAAGTGAATTACCATTCTGATTGTTGAAAAAATTCTTATAATCCAGAGTAAAAATACAAAAAAATAGAAATCTTGAGTGGGAGAAAAAAGTAGCTGTCTCAAATGATAGGTCTAGGAGGCTGAGCACGCTAATAATAGGAATTACAGAGGGTAAAAAAGGAAAGTAGATGGAGAAGTAATAATTAAAGCACGAATAGAAAAATGCAGCTTTGTCTAGTTGAATGTGGGCTAAATTTGCCATTGAAAAACCCACACTCATTCCAGTTCCTTGGCCTACATGTGACAAACACACATGAGTATATAGAATTAAAAGGAAAAAAAGAGGGATTATATACGAAAACCTCCCAGAGCAAAAGAAAGGTGAGCGTTCAGATTGAAAGAGCTCAAAATAATCCCAGGTGTGGTTTTTTGTTTTTTTTAAAGGCAAAAAGTCACACTTCCATGGAAATGTCTAAACTTCAAGAATAAAGACAAAAATCTTATAAACTTCTCTTATAAATGGAATAGGTTACCTGTGGAGGGAAAAAAAGAATCTGACTAACATTGGCTATTTCATTGACAACAACAAAGGATAAAAGATGGTTGAGCAATATCGACAGAAGGAAACAGGTTGTGTAGTTCAATAATCCTAAATCTAGAAAGGACACAATTCATCTGACGGCTCAAAAGAAAAACATATGAAGATTCAGAGAAACTACCACACATGGACTCCACCTGAGAAAAATATCTTACCAAATTGAAAATTGAATTAGAATAGAGATTCTCAAGAGTAGAGAAGCTGGATAGTGCAGAAGATAGGGGTGAGCAACGAATCTGACAAATTATTAATTAAAATTAAATGGATGATATGACATGCCTGGGAATCTATAATATTACTTGCAAAGGATTCTTGGAGTAGAAAAGACACATGATGAGGCAAAACCTAATAGACTGTATTCTTAGAAATCATCTTGCTTCTTTGTGATTCTGCTTACGATTAGATAAGAATGGGTATAAAATGTATGTAACCAGATATGAGGATGAATGTGAGATGGCAAGTCCTGCAAAAAAAAAAAAAGTGATTGCCTTTGGAGGGTGCCTGGCTGGCTCAGTTGGAAAAGCATGAGACTCTTGATCTTGGGGACATAAGTTTGAACCCCACATAGGGTGTAGAGATTACTAAAATAAATAAATAAATAAACTT
>NC_138372.1:30792115-30812595 GCF_054177405.1 Leptonychotes weddellii
TTTTTTTTTTTTTTTAGATTTTATTTATTTATTTGAGAGAGAGAGAATGAGAGACAGAGAGCATGAGAGGGAGGAGGGTCAGAGGGAGAAGCAGACTCCCTGCTGAGCAGGGAGCCCGATGCGGGACTCGATCCTGGGACTCCAGGATCATGACCTGAGCCGAAGGCAGTCGCTTAACCAACTGAGCCACCCAGGCGCCCTATTTTTAAAAATTTTTTATGAGATTTTATCTATCTATCTATCTAGAGCATGAATGGGGGAAGGGCAGAGGGAGAGAGAGAATCTCAAGCAGACTGCACAGAGCATGAGCCTGACACGAGGCTCGATCCCACCACACTGAGATGGAGGCCTGAGCCAAAATCAAGAGTCAGATGCCCAACCGACTGAGCCACCCAGGTGCCCCAGAAATGTCTTTATTTCATCCTTACTATTGAAAGATAGTTTTGCTGGGTCTAGAACTCTAGGCTGACTGTTACTATCTCTAAGCACTTTGCAGGCAATACTCCAGTGTGTTGTGGTCTTATTGTTGCTATTGAGAATTCAGCTATCAATTTAATTGACAGTCCCTTGTGGGTGATCTTTCTTTTCTGGATGCTTTTAACATCTTTGTGTTTTTGTGTTCAGCAGTTTGATCATGATGTGTCCAGGAGTGCACTTCTTTTTACTTAGCCAGCTTGGGAATTTGCAAGACTTCCTTTGTCTCTTGTTTTAGCTGTTTCATCAATTCTGGAAATTTTTCAGTTATTATTTCTTCAACTATTGCCTTTTTCCCCTTCTGGTCTTTTCCTGCTATATACCAAATTAGTTTTATACTGGATATTCTCCCTCTATCCTATGTGGCTGTTAAATTCTTTTTCATGGTTTTCATCTTTTAGCTTTTTCCTCCAGATTGCTGGTTATCTTTCCAAATGAGTCTAGCCTCCTATTAAATCTATTCCTTGTCTTTCTAATTGCATTTATGGTTTTCGCCTCTGAAGTTCTCTTTAGTTATTTTTAAAATCAGATTAACAAATTTTTTATATTCTCTTTCCCTTGATTGTGTTTTTAATTACTCTGGGCTTTTCAGTTTTCTTATTTTAAAAATAGGGGCTGGGCTCCATGTTCTTTAAGGACACTTTCAGTCCATAAACACTCCCTGTCTTCCTCTTGGGGTGGAGTGTGGAATGCCGATGGTGATGGGCTATTAGGTCAGAGCTCTTCTGTTGAATTACCCTTCTCTTTTGGATAGCTTAGGATGCCAAGTTTGGTCTAGAAGTCCTACTCTGGTGCCACCACCCATTAGGGACTCAGAATTTCCATTGCACTGGCTAAGCCTGAAAAGCTTGAATCCCAGCTACTTGCTATGTGCAGAACAGTCTTGGGGGCAATGGCTGACTCTCACATCCCCACTTCCATGTCCCTGGGGTACCAAGATGGGACCATTTCTAATGAAAGCAATTTCCCAATCTTCCCAGGTACACAGATGAACGTGCTTCCTAAAGTCAATTTGTGCCTCCTTGCGGTATCACCAGAGAGTTTGTTTCCTTCTTCTCTAGTCTTAGAGAGAAGGGCAGGGGCCAGCCCCTTGTATTGAATAGAAACCCTTCAGACAGCCAGAGGCTCAAGGAAGAAGCAGCATTCTGATTCTTTTGAGTTAAATGGTTTTAAAGACAATACTAGGTCTGGCTCTGGTTTGTACTGGTTCACTTTTTATTACAGGGGGTCTGGGAGATCTTTTGATTTAATTTACCTGTTAAACTAAAACTTTAAATTTGTGTGGACATGCAGGGCACCGTAAAGAAATGTCTGTTTATGCAACTTACAAAAAAATAACTTTTCTTTTTTTTTTTAAACAGTTTTTTTGAGATGTAATCCACATACCATACATTTCACCCATTTAAAGTATGTAATTCAGTGGTTTTTAGTATAGTCATCTAATTCAACCTCACCATAGTCAGTTTTCATTTTCATTACCTCAAGAAACCCTGAACCTTTCAGCTATCAACTCCCTCCTCCCCTCCCCCCCAATCAAGCAACCACTGATTTGCTTTCCATCTCATAAATTTCCCTCTTCTGGACATTACATATACATGGAATCATAATATGTGGTCTTTTGTTACTGGCTTCTTTCACTTAGCATAATGTTTTAGTGGTTTGTCCATGTTCTAGTATGTCAGTATTTTATTCTTTTTGTATGGCCAAATAATATTCCATTGTATAACTGCTACACATTTATCCATTTGTCGGTTGATGGACATTTGGGAGGTTTTACCTTTTGGCTATTTATTTTTTTAATTTTTAATTTTTTTTTTTTTTTTGAGCGAGAGAGAGATCCAGCATGAGTCGGGGGGAGGGCAGGGGAGAGAGAGAATCCTAAGGAGGCTCCACACTGGGCTTGATTTCACAACCCTGAGATCATGACCTGAGTCGAAATCAAGAGTCAGATGCCCAACCGACTGAGCCACCCAGGCGCCACTACCTTTTGGCTACTATGAATAATGCTGCTATAAACATTCAAATACAAGTTTTTATGTACATGTATATTTTCATTTCTTACCTAGGAATAGAATCTCAAGTTATATGGAGACTATGTTTGGTCGTTTGAGGAATTTCTAGAAAAACAACTTTTCTAGTTCTTAATTCCTTCATTTGTAAAGTGGAGATGATAATGGTGTCTATTTCATAGAGGGTTGTTTTTTGTTTTTGTTTTTGTGGGGATTCAGTTAGAAAATGAATATATGGTTCTAGCTCAGTACCTGCAAATGGAGACTGAGTAATGAAGGCTATTTTTATTATCATCTGGTCTGGACTCTTCCACTTGCATGCTGGGTCCATCTCACTCTTGGGGCCTGAATTCCTTGTCTGTCAAGCAGGAAGACTAATATTCAGTGATGAATACAGAATGACTTGGAAAAGGAAGGTGTAGAGGGGCTGAGTTGTTGCTCCTGGCAGGGTCTACTTCCTCTTCCTTCTCCACCCCTCCTGTTTCACCCTTTTTCCTGGTGCTAATTAGTGGGTTCTTGGTATCCAAGGGGCCCAGCTCCAAGTTCCAGCCCTGCTTCATCTGGAGCTCTGGAATCTGATCCTTGATGTCCTTACAGATTCTAAGAAGATGCCTGGGGGCAGGAAGAGAAGATGTCATGCCCAGGGACTCCAAGTAAGGGTTTGTTCCAGATACTCCATGCTCCCAAGTGAGCTTCAGCTTGGAATGATCAGAAGTTAGACCTCCAAATGGATTGTGTGGGTGGTGCATTTTGGGAAGGTATGGGGCACGCTTTCACCTCTCAATAGTTATTGGAGTCATTCTTAACTGCTGTTTCTGTTAAGGCTTATTTTACATATACTGTTACATGTGCTCACACTTCTATGAGTATTCTCAGATTTTGATATATAAGATTAAAAAAGCTGCTTACTCAAATTTGTAGCAGAGATCTGTAGAGAGGCTGTTGGTTTTATGAACTGTAACACCACTCTTTTTTCCCTTTTCAAGAAAGCTTGTAGGAAAGGAAATAAGGGAGTGTCACATTCTAGGGATAGTGTGTCACCCAGAGAGGAGGTCCATTCTGCCCATCTTGGCCTTCATGGAGCCCCTGCCACCTTGCCTTCCTCAGCATCTGTTGGTCTGGATTTTGTCCCATCTCCTTCAGGCCAGTCATTCCTCTCTCCAACTAGACCAGCAGCATTGTGTTGTGGAGGGAGCTAGACTTCTGAGTCAGGTAGCCCTGGGTGCAAATCCTCTCCGCAGCAGTCGCTGTCAAACCTTCAGCAAGTCCCTCAGCCCTGCTAAACCTCAGTGTCCTCATCTTTAAATGGGAATAACTCCTCTCTCAGAGCATTAGAGTACAAGGACTTACCACATATGTTTTGTACACAGACTCTCCAGGTGCCTTTCATACATAATCTCTAATCCCTTCACCCATGATGTGGTGGGTGCTATCCTTGTTGTCCAGCTGAGGCTTAGAGTGTTCAATGGCTAACGTAGTAAGGGTGGTCTGTGCCCTGTCATCCCTTTGGGCCTTACCTTGACTTCTGCCTTATGGCTGCCAGCATCAACACCTCTTTCCTATGCCTGGGGAACCCAGCACAATAAGGTTTGATGGAAGGCAGTGCCTCACCTCCCACCTCAGAAGCCAGAGTGTTGTTGGTTGCTTGCTTTTCCTGACCCCCCACACGGGGAGTGAACACTAGACTCAGCCAATTGGATGCTCCCATCTGGGACTTTGAATCTGGGGAAAATGACACCAAGAAGCAGTGGATAGTTGAGAACTCATTCTGACAGCAGCAGGAGCATCCTGTGGCTGGTCTTGGTGGTGGATGCTGTGCTCCATGGCCACAGTTCCAGCAATCAGGTTACTCCAATGGCAGGAGCTTGGAGCTTGGCTGTGACTCAGGCCACCTGGGCTCCTTTGGCATCTGCCTACTCTCCTTCTTGTCAATTTTGTGAGATTCTTGATACTCTTCCTCAAGTTCCTCCTCAACTTAAGTCACTCAGACTCGGTTTCTGTTGTTTGTAATCAAGAACTCTGCGTAGCAGCTATGTGTCCCCAACGACAGTCCTCTGGTATTTCTGAACCTTTTCATTTTCTGCCTAATACTCCCATCCGAATGCTGGGAGTCATTTGCCTCTGCTTTGTGCCAGTCTCAGTCTGTCAGTATTGGCTAGAAATGCCAGGGGGCACTCACCTGGCCCTGGTGAGCTTCCCGCAGACATCTTCCCTTTCCAAACCAATGTTGTGACTGGATTGACCCTTGTAGTTCTTATGATTATAAGGCACCTTTCAGTAACAACCATCAGGAAACTTTGAATAAATAAAGATTTATTATTTACAAGACCTGGAAATTACACTGCACACCTGAGGCTACACAGGAAAGTTGCAGGTAAAGGGAACACATGGGCCTGGGGTTCTGTTTTTACTGGGGTAGAGGGTGGGGGACCTAGGGTTTTATAGACATGCTCTTTTTTTGGTGAATTTAAAACATAAGAGCAGGAATTTAAAGCTCAGGAAGATAAAAGAAAAGAGGCCCAAATGGTCAGTTATCAAACTCAACCAAGATCTCTAAAACAAAGGAGCATGGCTGTCTGCAGCATCCTTTAGCCCAACCCTCGGGTCTGGAGGTGTTGCTGTTAGCAGTGTACATCTGTTGTTTTTATCTGCCCCAAATACTCTTCTTAAGAGATGGTCCTTTCTCCCCTTCCACTGGTGGCTGGGGCTGCCGGTCACAAGACCTGCTTTCTATTCCAAGGGGTGGGCGCCTGATCCATCAGGTGGACGGGGAGTGTGAAAATATTAAAAAAAAATGCATTGGGAGAGAAGAGTTCTTTCTTTCCCCTTACCTATGAAGATATATCTTACCTATGAAGCTATAACCTTGGAGTTGCTTCTGACTGTGTTCCTTGCCAGAAGAAGGAAGGAAGCTGTATTAGTTTCCTAGGGCTGCCATAACAAATCACTGCACAATTAGATGGCTTAAACCAGCAAAAATTTAATTTCTCACAGTACTCAAAGAAGTTCAAAATCAAGGTGTCATCAGGGTTGGTTCCTTCTGGGGGTTCTGAGGAAGAATCTGTTCCATGCCTCTCTCCTGGCTTTTGGAGGTATCTGGCAGTCGTTTGCATTCCTTGGTTTGTAGACACATCACTCCCACCTGCCTCCATCCTCATGTGGCTGTCTTCCTTCTGTGTATGTCTCTGGCCAAATTTCGCTCTTCCTATCAGGATACTAGTCATTGGATTAGGGTCCACCCTACTGCAGTATGACCTCATCTTAACTTGATTAAATCTGCTAAGACCCTATTTCCAAATAAGGTCACATTCATAGGTTTGGGGGTGAATATGAATTTTGGGGGACATTACTTAACTCAATACAGAAGCTAAGTTAGCTAAGGGTCAAGAGGTGGAAAGAGAGAGAACCTTAATGACAATTTATTAATTCCTAAACCCAATCAGCCTGGATGAAGTGAGCTTCACCCTGGACCTTCCAGATATGTGAGCTAAGACATTTCATTTCCTTTAAGCTAGTCTGAGTTTGGTTTCCAGCACTTGTAACTGAAAAAGTCCTGACTAATATAGAGGTGAGTGAAAAACCGGAATAAAGCCAGCTGGGATTTTAACAAGAGACCAAAATGCAGTAAGAAAATGTGAGTTTCCTTTCTCTATTCCTTTCCTTCTATGCAATATGCCAGTCTCAAGACATAGCACTCCCTGCATCATGCTGGTCTTCAGAGTCTTCCAGGGTCACCCTGGTAGGATTGTTCTCCAGGGAAAGAGTTTACCCCTTTATTTACTTCTTTCTTTTGCATGATTGGACCCAAATACCCAAGAAATTGGGATAAAAAATGAGCCATATTTGGGAGCTGATCATTGGAGGTATAGGGACACAGGTAGGGTTGGAGGTTTGATTCAATTGAATAATACAGCTTATTCTTTGTACTTGGCACTCAGCACATTGCCTGACACATGGTAGATGCAAAATGAATATTTATTGAGAGGGTGAGGGAAATAGCATATATTGTTTATGGGGGAAAATTAACCGAAGCATACACGATATGATCCCAGCCCTTGGGGCTCTCAGTGTAGATGGGCAGATAATATGCCCTCACAAAGTAATTACATAATAACATGAGAAGATCCACAGTCCAAACATTTGGGACTCTAGGGAGGAAGGGTGGAGGTTTAAGAGAGAGAGAAAGATCCCTGGGGTTTGGGTGCGGCTGTTAAGAGAGGATTCGGGGAGGAGGAATAAGTTAGTTGGGTCTGGAAGGACAGGGCTCTTCTGCTAAAGAAGAGCAGAGTGGAAGTATGGAGAATGGAGCTTTGTGTCCTCCCCGGGGGATGTGTAGGATGGACAGGCAGAGGTGTGTGTGCGGGGGGGTCTGGTTGGTGATGGGGAGGTAAGAGTGAAAAGGAAAAGTCTATGGGCCAGGAGGTGTCTCTAGGAAGCCAAGATCCTGCTCTTGCAAGCTCAAAAAGAACAGAGACGAACCCTTATCTCTCCCATCCATCTAGATTTCATGTTGGGCCAAGATGTGAGGCTCCCAGCTCAGGCACGCAATGATGGGGTTTATATGCTCTGTGGGTTTGTGTGTGGCTAATCTGTGGTTTAACATTGCTATGGTTTGGGGTTTGTCTGTTCCTTTAGAAGCTTCTGGTTGTATATGACAGAAATTAGGGCACTGTTGGAGCTTTTCTCTTTTGCTTGTTACGATTACGCAGCAGGAGACAATCCAAGCTAAGGGCTGATTCTAGTGCTCACCATCCTTGATTTGATCCTACCCTCCATCTATGTTGACTCAGTTGCTTCCCTCCTCAAGGCCTGGCAGGGGAGAGAAGCAGGAAAGGGAGTGATTCTTTGTGGACTTGACAGCTGATTCTTCCGCATTTTTAGATTCTTGCTTGTGGGCCAGGGGGACTAACGGTGACCTCTCTCCTGGGTCTCTGCCTCCAACTCCCACCTCCCAGCCCTCTTCCTGCCAGATTCCCTCAGGGGTTTCTCTCTAGGTTAGAAATGGTTCTGGGTGTGAGTGAATGTCTTCTACTCTCCCGTGGCCTCCTCATCCACAGCAGCCTGGATATTCCCGGCCGCTTGCAGGCCAGAATTGATAGCAGTGTCTATCCAGCCATGGGGCAGGCTGGTGTGCTCGCCTGCAAAGTGGATGCGGCCCTCGGGCTTGAAGAGCTCCTGTGAATAGTCGATAAACTGGTAGGGTGTGAACTCAGTGAAGGCACCCATGGTGAGGGGGTCTAGAGACCAGCGCTTAACCACGGAGGAGGGGCACATGCGCCGCAGCTCCTCCTTGGGTATCTGGTGCACGGCCGCCAGGTCCTCCAGGACCACAGCCTCCAGCTGCTCGTGCGTCATGGATGTGAAGAAGAGAGAGTCATCGTCCACGGTGTAAGAGGCCAGCAGGATGCTCTTGCCACTGGGGAAGCTGTGGCTGGGGTAGTAGATGTAGCGCGAGGGCCTGTCGGTGACAGAGACCCCCCCCCGGATGCCATCCCGCTCCCAGAAGGGCTCCTCACAGGCCAGGATCACCTTGGTGGCACTGGCATAATGCACCGAGCGGAGAGCTTCCGTCTTGTCTGGGGAGAGCGGTGGCTTAAAGGTGATGAGGCGCGTGGCCTTGGCTGAGGCCGTGATGATGACAAAGTCTGCGGTGAGGGTGTTCAGTGCCCACCTTGGCTTGCCCAGCTGGTAGGAGACCCGGACTTCAGGCCCATCCCTCACTACCGCCTCCACGTTGGAGCCCAGGCGGATGGTGCCAGGCTTCAGGCGAGCGCTGAGGGCTTTGGGGAGCTGGTCGAAGCCACCGGTGATCTCGGAAAAGCTGCAGGGGTGAGGGGAGGGCAGAAGGGGAGTGTGGGGGCACTGGGCCCCTTTGCTGAGTTGCTGACAGCCTTCCTGGTCTGAAAAGCAAGGAAACTAGCTTCCTGCAGCCTGTGCGGGATGCTTCATATACATCTCCTTAGCTAGTCTGTGAGAGAGGGATCATTGTTTAATTTTATACTTTGGGAAACTGTTACCTGGTGGAGAGGGACTGTCCCAGGATGACGCCCACAGTCTAGACCCACAGCCCATGGATTCAGCTGCCATACAGTCCTGTGTCCCAGGATGAGTCCCACAGACCTGGGTTTGGATTCTGGCTCCAGCTTTCACCCATTATGTGACCTTGGGTAAATTATGGAATTCCTCTGAGCCTCAGCATCCTCACCTGTAAAATGGCTCTGAATAATAGTACCAACCTTCCAGGTGATTCAATGGGACAATTTTTTGGAAAGTGCTTATCACTGTGCCTGGCACATAGTGACTACCCAGTAATCGTAGTTCCATTTCTCTGCTCTGAGAGGTGGAGGAGGAGCAGATTCCATCCCTGGTCCCAGTTGGCCTTACTTGTTACTTTTGGAGAAGATGAAGCTATCCCACAGGGACTCTAGGAAGGACTTATAGTATCCAGAATCCTCATTCATCACAGTCCCAATCATCTTTACTGCTCCTTCGCTCAGCATCCCTTCCTTCACCAAGTAAGCCTGTGGGGAGGTAGAAGCTCCAGATGGAGGGCCCCACATGTAGGAAGGGGCTTCAGCAGGGGCCTAGGGCAGGCAAGGGGCAAGACTGGACTCCAGGAAAGTGAAGACTTTGGTAGTGGGAAGAGAAGGTCCTTGTCATCAGGGGACAACCCCAGGGGGCTAGGCTGAGCACAGACCCCTTCCACCCTTATCCTGGGACTTCTGTGCCTCACATACCTTGGTGGAGTAAGAATCATAAAAGGACAGCAGGTGGCTGCAGTTGAAGTTGTTCAGATTTTCTTTGAGCTGCAAAAGGGGAGAAAGGGGAAGAGCTGAGATTAAAGCCACAGGGCCAGTGGCAGGACTCCTGCCTTCTCTGGATGTCCCTTTAAAGAGGGGAGGAACAAGGTGGTGGGGGAATGGAAAGACCAGGGGAAGGATGCTGCCAAGAGCTCCTAAATGTTCCTTTTTCCTCCTAAGTCTCCCTTTCATTGAAGGACCTTTGGAGACTGAAATTTAAGGGAAAGACATTCACTGCAATCCAGGAAGATTGATTCGCTACCGAGGACTGGGTTATCTGGTGATTCCCCTTCCTTCCACTGTCACCATCAAGCAGTAAGCCATTGGACCACCAGGCACAGGGAAAGAGATGGGGCTGGGCACTAGGGACAGGGTGGCAACATTCTTAGGGGACATTAGAGGAGAGACCAATCACAAGGGTGCTGGAATGGGAACCAGGCCACTTGGGTCTATCCGCTAACTTGCCAGGGGACCTGGGGCCAGAACTTGTTCTTTCCCAACCCTGGGAGGGGTGAGGCAGTAGGCACCTTGGCAAGGGACTGGTAGAAGAGATTCATAGGGCTTTTGCCCTTCTCCGTTGGGCTTACGGAATAGCCCAGGACCTCTGGATTGTCCTGGACCTCCCTGGTGCGATAGCGTTGTCCTTTGATGAGGTACCAGGTGTTGCCATCATATGATGTGAACTTGTTCAGCTTCAGGCCAAGCTTCTTGATGTAGGTATGAACCAGCCTGGAGCAGATACAGGTGTAATCATGACACCTCTCCCAGTGACACCTCGTTCCTGCTGGCTTGACTATAGAGGCCATTTCCAGGGAAACGAGTTTCTTCATGTGCCCAGGGAGCTCGGACTGTTTTTCAACTCTAACCCTGCTTCCTCATGTTGTGGTATTAATTCTTTTCCTTCTGTTTTTGCCCCAAGGAAGATCGTGAGGACAGAGTTTACCCATCACCCAAGGAAAGCCCTGTAAGAAATCCCTGAGTACAGGACTTAAGTAGAGACCAAGGCCTTTAGTTTCAGACAGTATTTGAAATCCCATCTTCCATTTCTAAGGAAGGTGAGACCAAATCTAAAGACTCCTAGTTTGGGCTGGTTCCTTTTGTTTTTGTTTTTGTTTTTGGTGGTGTTTGGAGGGAAGACTTGGGTTCAGTTTACACTTAAGGCAAAAAAGTAATCATATTTTTGGAGGTCTGTGGGACACCGGGCGAAGGATCTCTTTTGTCTTAGAAGCCTCAGAACCAGGGGCTGGGTTCTGTTCCAGGAGCCAGTTAGAGCGTAGGGGTTGAGTGTATGTTTTTGGGCCAGTTGCCTCCTTGATTTTGAAGAGGAGCTCTGTCACTTTCTCCTAGGAGAACCTTGAACGAGTCACTTAATATCTCTGAGCCCAGTTTTTTGATTTGTAACTGGGAAAAATAAGAGGATCAGATGAAATAATGCACATGTGGCATTCAGCACGGCACTTGGCACATAGAGATGCTCAACAAATGTCAGCTGATAGGATTATTATTATTACTTTGTAGTCTAATGGGGTATAATTGACGTATAAGAAGCTGTCCATATTTGAAGTACACCATTTGATGAATTAATGGTAACTATTATTATTAGTCTGGGACCTACCACTTTCTGTGTGACCCTGGGCTCTGAACCTCGGTCTTCCCTGTCAAATGGGAGACCAGTGTTGGTCCCAACTTGCAGGATTGAACCACATGAGACAGTGGATCTGAGAAACTCTGACACTATAGCAGCAAGGGCCCCTGTCCTCCCCTCTCCCCACCACCTCATTCCTCTTGCTTGCCCTTTGCCCATTCCTTCCCTGGGACTTACCTATGGGACTTTGGGATTCGCATGGGCCCCAGTTCATGGTACCAGCCCTCCTTCTCGTTCCTGAATGTGCTGACTCGACCCCCGATGTGGTGGCTGGCTTCCAGGATGGTTACCTGGGGTCCAGAGGACCTGCTGTTGTTCTCAGCATCATGCTTTCCCTTCTCCCACCCCGTACACCCATCTCCATCCCGCCACAGGCTGTAGTCCGGAATTCCCAGCAGTAGGTGCCTTGAATGTGCAGAATAACCAGATGGAGGCGGGGAGGGTCCTGAGTAATGTAAGTGGGGCAGAATGCTCCATGGGGGGCCGAGTGCCTCTTGGCCTTTTCTTGTTCGCACAACCCTTCTCCACTTTGCTTCCATGAGAACACAAGTGCAGCTAGGGTCAAGTCTTGGGGGAGCCTGGAGTTTAGAGGAACCATAACTAAGGGCTAAGAGACCCAGCCAGTTATGAGCAGCCATCTAAGAGCTGGCTGTATCCTCTCTCTTTTTCTTTTCCCGCCCAAGAAAGCAAACTGGAGGCAAAGGATTGAAACCCCTCCAAGATCTGCTCACCTGGTGGCCAGCATCCTGGAGGGCCTTGGCCGCCACCAGGCCTGACATACCAGCTCCCACTACTACCACGCGCTTGGGCACCGGGGAGGTGTGGAGTCCCTCCTGCGCCGTGACAAGACTGGACTCATATTCGGGGTCCTGAAGGCACTTGGCCAGGTCCTCCAAGTAGCCAAGGCAGCTGGGAGTAGCCAGTAGGAGCCCCAGGATCAGGATTCCTGTGGCGGAGAAGGGAATTGGGGGCTGTCTTTCTGGAGCCCAGGCTCTACGTGCTGCCCTACCCAGGAGGAGCGTGGCCGTGTGAACGAGCAGGGGTGGTGCTGTGAAACAGTATCTGTCAAGTGTGGGGTTGTAAACATGTGCGTTTCTGATTGTGTCTATGTGGGGGCAATTGTGTTGTGTGCGGTACGGCTGGATGTGTGAATTGTGCTGGTGTTAGTTGTGCGATGGTAAATGTGAATGCGTGTGTTCATGTGTGTGCACGTGACTGGAAACTCATGAGTGTGTCCAGGGTCAGCTCTGACTGTGAATATGCCTGCTTCTGATGGTGAGTGTGTGTGTGTGTGTGTGTGTGTGTGTGTGTGTGTGTGTGAGCCTGTCTGTGATGTAAGTTGCAGCGATCATGAGTTTGTGATTGTTGCCCTGTAAGACTGGGCATCATCTGTGATTTCATGGGAGGGAGTGTGTCTGTGGCATGGTGTGGACCCCTGAGCAAATGTGTGGATGAATCTGTATGGGACAGCGAGGTGGGTGTGTGTGGCCTGGGTCCGAAGAGTGAGCGTGACATGCATGCATTTGCTGGAGTTTGAGAGGGCAAGTGGTTGCCGGTGTTCTAGTGTGTGATTCTGTGAGTGTGTTTGAGCGTGAAGTTGGGTGGCAGAGCCAGAGGGTGTCTGTGTCCTTTGAGGATGTGTGCATTCGTGAGGGCATGGGTGTGTGAAAGCAAGAGTCTGTGAGGCTCGCTTCTCTTCGGGGGGAGCTGTGATCAGTTTCTTAGTGGTGTCGCCAGTGCCCCATGGGACCTTGGCAGGCCCACTGCTCTTCTCCAGCCTCACGGTATTCTTTCACATCCCTCCAGCTTTCCTCAGCCAAGATGGGAAACTGTAGTTAATACGTAACACACAATGAGTCCAGAGTGACGTGGTTTTCGTCTCCACAATGAACTGCTCTGATGCACAAAGAGATTCACCTGGGAGTCTGCAACAAGAGGCTGTGTGGCTTCCTGGGTGTCACCTGCTCTGACGGGGAACAGCCAGGAGCTGTGATGCACTGTACCCCCTTGCACCAGCCCTATAGGATTTGGGGGTGGGTGAGAACCCCCTTAGTCCAGGCTTTGTCCATGCCGGCCACCCGAGGCGCACTGAAGGAAAGGGATCTCCAGGGGCCACCCACTGAAGAGGGGCAGGAGACCCAGCTGGCTCCCAGTGCAGGCCCTTCCAAATGCTGGGAGAACCTTATGCAGGGGTGACTCCTCAGAAAAGAAGAGAGGGTGACCATGCACCGTGGCAGAGATCCCCAACCCTCACCCCCTCTCCCCACCTTCCAGGCCTACCTCAACCTCCCAAATCCATTCTTGCCCCTGACAAACTCTCCCATCTCCCTGAGCTACCACCATTCCTGTCTCAGGCCCCATGTCCTTCCCCGTGAATGGGCCCAACCCCCAGACTCATTATCCTGACCTGGACACATTCTCTTGACTCCCTTTCAACACCTGGACCTATGTGCAGCCCCCGATCTAGCCCTGTCCTGTCTCAATCCCTCTGCTTTTCCTTTTGCATGGCCCTATGCCCAGACTCTCCCTCCAGCCCATCTCAACCCCCTCCCTCCATCTAGCTCCTTGCCCTGTTTCCTCCCTCAGGTGCCTCACTCTCAGATTTAGAGGAGGCACCCCACTTACCCTTCATCTTGGCCATGGCCCTGCAGCTCCTACTGAGTCTGGGGCAGCTCTCCCCCTCCTTATGAGGAGCCAGCTCCACCCCAGCAGTGGCTGGCCGCATCCCACCAGCCTGCCCCCAGGGCTGGGCCAAGCAGAGAAGCCTTGCCTTCCTGGTGAATAGACCATGGTGACTCAGACGATCCCTGGCCTCACCTTCCTCCTGGCCCATCTCCCTTCTGAGGGAAAACCCCTTCTCCCAGCTCAGTCCCTAGCCCCTGGGTACCAGTGGGGAGGCGGGGTTGTGGGAGCCGTGGGCCATCCCAAACCTGCTGGAACCATCTCCCAGGAAATGGGTGAGGACTGAGGCTAAGTGCCTGGGCTGCCTTGGAAGGCCAGCGTCCCGGATCCTGGCCCAGGTCAAAGTTCCCAACTGCTCCCACCAGAGAACGTCTAGTTCTACT
The DNA here is from genome assembly GCF_054177405.1 of Leptonychotes weddellii. NCBI lineage: Eukaryota > Metazoa > Chordata > Mammalia > Carnivora > Phocidae > Leptonychotes > Leptonychotes weddellii. The sequence continues at coordinate 30,806,109 of NC_138372.1, forward strand.
GCTGTCTCACTGTGAGCCTTCTGTTCTACTGTTAGTCTGTCCGAGGTGGAGATTCTGGCCAGGAGCTCCCACGGAGGACTGTGCCGGTCCTGCCCTTTTCAGGGGCTCCCTCAGCAGGCTGGGCAGACATCTCTGGCCTGGCCCATTTGCAGTGGGGGAGTGTTTTTTTCCCCCTCTTCCTCTGGGTCCTCTGGGGCTTCCGTAGACACAGGCTGGCTTCTCTGGCACTGGAATTCCTTCTTCTGGGGAATCAAGCCAGCTGGCTGTGACACCAAGACTAGCTCTTTGTTCTCTCTGTATACAGTGTGGGTGGAGACAGGCTGGCTGGTGAGAGAAGTGGACAGGAAGCACGCACCAATCTAGCAGCATGGGGCTGGGGAGGAAGGCAGGTAGGAGCACTTGGCATCAGGGGCACAGGACTCAGATCCTGGTTACCAGGGGTGGCGTAGGGGAAAGGATACCAGCAATGGAGTCCAACAGAACTGGGTTCAAATCTTGCTTTATTATGTCAATGCTGTGTGTCTTAGGGCATAAGGCTTATACCTCTCTGAGCCTGGATTTCTTTACCTGTAGAATGATGCTATAACACTTTCTTTATAGGGTGCCTCAGGATTAAATGAGGTGATATATGTGACGAGCTTGGCATAGCACCTTGCACTCTATAGGCATCTAAACTGACTTCCTTTTTCTCTTTGGAGATAAGGTCTGATTTGATACCAGATCACACACAATCATAATATCTTTCAAAGGGAGGTAATTTCTCCACCACAAGGTGGCCGGAAGAACCAAAGAAAATAACACATGGGGGTTACAGTGTGAATAGCTGGGTTTTAGGCACAGAGCAAGGATTCTTTCTCTCTACTTCCCTTTATTTTTTTGTAATAGCTTTATTGAGATATAATTCACAGACCTTACATTTCTTCCATTGAAAGTGAGTAATTCAGTGGTTTTTAGTGTCTTTACAGAGTTGTGCTACTATCACCATGATCAATTTTTAAAAAAGATTTTATTTATTTATTAGACAGAGAGAGAGAGCACAAGTAAGCAGAGTGGCAGGCAGAGGGAGAGGGAGAAGTGGTTCCCCCACCATGATCAATTTTAAAACATTTTCATTATCCCAAAAAGAAATACGGTACCTGTTAACGATCACTGCCCATTCTGCTTGTCCTCCCAGCCCTAGGCAACTACTATTCTGCTTTCTGTCTCTATGGATTTGCCTGTTCTGGACATTTCCTATGAATGGCATCATACAATATATAGTATTTTGTGACTGGCTCCTTTTGCTTGTATAATGTATTCAAGATTTACCCATGTTGTAACATGCATCAGTATTTCATTCCTTTTTATGACCAAATAATATTCCATTTATGACTGAATAATATTTCATTTATACCATATTTGTTGATCCATTTATCACTTAATAGCCACTTGGGTTTTTCCCACTTTTTGGCTACTATAAACAATGCTGCTCTAAACATTTTTTTGTAAGATTTTTTTTTTTAAAGATTTTATTTATTTATTTGACAGAGAGAGACACAGCGAGAGGGGGAACACAAGCAGGGGGAGTGGGAGAGGGAGAAGCAGGCTCCCCGCAGAGCAGGGAGCCCGACGTGGGACTCGATCCCAGGACCCTGGGATCATGACCTGAGCCGAAGGCAGTCGCTCAACCGACTGAGCCACCCAGGCGCCCTCTTTTGTAAGATTTTATGTGGACATAGAGTTTCATTTCTCTTAAGTATATATTTTGGAATGGAATTACTGGGTTGCGTGTTAACTCTATGTTTAACCTTTTGAGGAATTGCCAGACTGGTTTACAAAGAGGCTGCACCATTTTATTTTCCCACTAGCAACAAATGAGAGCTCCAGGTTCTCCCCATCTTTGACAATACTTGTTACTATCTGTTTTTGATTATAGCCATCCCAGTGGGTGTGAAGTGGTATCTCATTGTGTTTTTTTATTTGTATTTCCCTTATGACTAGTGATGTTAAACATCTTTTCATGTGCATAATGAACATTCATATATCTTCTTTGGAGAAATGTGTATTCAGATCCTTTGCTTATTTTTACATTTGGTTATTTGTCTCTTTATTATTGGGTTGTAAGAATTCTTTATATACTGCAGATACAAATCTCTTGCCAGATATATGCACATATATTAGTAAATATTTTCTCCCATTCTATAGGTTTTCACTTGCTTTTTTTTTTTTTAAGATTTTATTTATTTATTTGAGAGAGAGAGAGAGAGCGAAAGCACGAGCGGGGGGAGAGGGACAAGCAGACTCCCCACTGAGCACAGAGCCCAACATGGGCCTCAATCCCAGGACTCTGGGTTCGTGACCTGAGGGGAAGGCAGATGCTGACCCAACTGAGCCACCCAGGTGCCCCAGGTTTTCACTTTCTTTCTTTCTTTTTTTTTTTTTTTTAAGATTTTTTATTTATTTGAGAGAGAGAGCATGAGAGGGGGGAGGGTCAGAGGGAGAAGCAGACTCCCTACTGAGCAGGGACCCTGATATGGGACTCGATCCCGGGACTCCAGGATCATGACCTGAGCCGAAGGCAGTTGTTTAACAAACTGAGCCACGCAGGTGCCCAGGTTTTCACTTTCTTGATGATGGCTTTTGAAGCATGGAATTTTAAAATTTTGATGAGGCTCACATTATCTATTTTTCCTTTTATTGCTTGTGCTTTGAGTATCATATCTAAAATCCTATTGTCAAATCCAAGGTTATGAATATTTACCCCTATGTTTTCTCCTAATGGCTTTTTATTTTTAAATTTTTACATTTTTTTTAAAAAGTATTTATTTATTTGAGAGAGAGAGCGCAAGCACAAGCGGGGGGAGAAGGACAAGCAGACTCCCCACTGAGCGCGGAGCCCAACATGGGCCTTGATCCCAGGACTCTGAGAGAGTACAGGAGCAGGGGCAGAGGGAGAGGGAGAAGCAGACTCTCCTGCTAGGCAGGGAACCCGATGCGGGGCTCGATCCCAGGACTGGGATCATGACCTGAGCTGAAGGCAGATGCTTAACCAGCTGAGCCACCCAGGCACCCCTCTTAATGGCTTTTAATTTTAAACTCTTATATTTTGGTCATTGGTCCATTTTGAGTTAGTTTCTGTATGTGGGGTGAGGTACGGGTCCAACTTCATTCTTTTGCATGAGAGTATCCAGTTGTCCCAGCACCAAAGACTAGTCTTTCCCCCACTGAGAGATTTTGACATTGTTGTCAAAAAGCAGTTGAGCATGGACTCGTGGTTTTATCTCTGGACTTTCATACCGTCTTGATGAACATTTTATAGTAAGTTTTTAAACTGGGAAGTGTGTCTTCCTACCTTGTTTTTCTTTTTCAAAATTGTTTTCATTATTCCAAGTCCCTTGAATTTCCATATGAATTTTGTCAATTTCTACAAAGAAGTCAGCTGAGATTCTGGTAGGGATTTCACTGAACCTGTAGATCAATTTGAAAAGTATTGCCATTTTAACAATATTGCCTTCTGATCCATAAATGCAAGGTGTTTTTCCATTTATTTAGATAGTCTTTACTTACTTCAACAACGTTTTGCAGTTTTCAGAGTATGATTTTTGTACTTTTGTTTTTAAAGAACAGCTTCTTATTGAGGTGAAGTTCATACAACATGGGTTGTTTTAGCATGTACATTTCAGTGGCACATTCACTATGTATTCATCACACATTCACAATATTGTACAAGTGCCATTTGTATCCAGTCCCAAACATTCCATCACCCCAGAGGACAACCTTGTACACATTAAGCAGCCACTCCTCATTCCTCCCTCCCTGCATTTCCTGATCGCCAGCAATTTTCTTTCTTTGTGTAAGGATTTATCGATTCTGGATATTTCATATAAATGGAATCATACTGTATGTGACTTGTTGTGTTTGTCTTCTTTTACTTAACATAATGTTTTGGAGGTTAATCCACATGTAGCATGTATCTTTACTTCATTCCTTTTTATAGCTGAACAATATTCTGTTGTGTATATATACTATATTTCATTGATCCGTTCATCGTTTGATGGACATTTAGGTTGTTTCTGCCATTTGACTATTGTGGATAGTGCTGTTATGTACATTTGTTTACAAGTATTTGAGCACTTATTTTCACTTATTTTGGCTTTTCTAGCAGTTCCCTAGGGCTGCCATAACAGATTAGTGCCAGAGAAACTTACTCTCTCACAGTGGTAGAGGCTAGAAGTCCTCAATCACAATTGTTGCCTGGGCCATGCTTTTTGGGTTCTTCCCTTTGTGCTCTAGGGAAGGATTCTTTCTTGTCTCCCCCAGCTTTTGGTGACTCCAGGTGTTCTTATATTTGGGGCTGCCTACCTCCAATCTCTGCCTTCACATGGTCTTCCTCTTTTGTGTCTGAGTGTCTCAAATCTCCCTTTGCCTTCTCTCTAAATCATTGGATTTAGGTCCCACCGTAAACCAGGATGATCTCAAAATCTTTAACTTAATTGCACCTGAACAGACTGTTTTCCCGAATAAGGTCACATTCACAGGTTCCAGAAGTTAAGACTTGAACATATCTTTTGGGGAACCACTTTTCAGCCCAGTACAGTCCACCTTTTGGCAGCCCCAAATTCATGTCTGTCTCACATGCCAAACATATTTAGCCCCAAATCCCTCAAAGTTTCGATACATGACAGTATCATCTTAATCCAAGATCTCATCTAAATATTGTCAGCTCAAATGATTTTCTAAATCATCCAGATCAGGTATGGGGAAGACTCTGGGTATGATCCATCCTGGGACAAAATTCCTTTCCATCCGTGGACACTGGAACATGAAAAACAAGTTATATGCTTTCAAGATAAAATCATGGACAGACATAGAGTAAGCATCCCTTTAAAAGTAGAATGTGGAAGAAATAAAGGTGTCACAGGTGCCAAGCAAGTGTGAGATCCAGTAGGGCAAATCCTATTAGGTTTCAGGGCTGAAGAAGAACCCTCTATGGCTTGATGCTCTGCCCTCTTGCTTCTGCTTTCCTCTCTGCCTCTGCCCTTGGAGTCATTCTTTCTTTTCCTGAAGGGTAGCACATGTTTGAAGACAGCAAAGGAGTTCAGCAGAGAGAGGGGAGAACAGGTTCCATGACTGAGCCTAGGTGCACATCACCTTTAAGAGGTAGACTCTGCGAAAGAGATTGAGAAGGGGCACTGGAGAGGTAGGAGGGATACAGGAAGTGGGCTGTCCTGGAATCCACATGAAGGAAGTGTTTCAAGGAAGGAGCGATCAGTTGTATAAACGCTGTCAGTGAGAGTGACGACTGAGAATTGGTTTAAAAACGGGAGCTTGATTACAGTGGATTCAAAAGAGGAAGAGAGGAGGAATTTGGGACAGTGAGTATATCACCTTTTTTTTTTTTTTTTGAGGAAATTTGCTGTAAAGGACAGCAGAAAAATAGATAGGTAGTTGCAGGATGAAGTGGAGTCAGAAGAGCTTTTTTTTGGTTTGCTTTTGTTTTTGTTTTGTTTTGAATAAACTTTATTGCAAAGATAGTATAAAGATTTCTCATACACCCCACAATGTGTTTCCCCGGTTGTCAGCATCTTATGTTATTATGGTGCGTTTGTTGCGATTAATGAACCAATACCAATATATAGCTATTAACTGAAGTCTATACTTTATTTAGATTTCCTTATTCTTTAACCCCCTACCCCCACCAAATGTCCTTTCTCTTTTCCAAGATCATCCAGGATACCACACACTTTTAGTTGTCCTGTCTCCTCAGGCTCCTCCAAATCATAACTTACAGAACACAGCTGGGGGGGGGGGGCAGCACCTTGTAATTAAATATTTTGGCGCCAAAATGTATAAATGTTCAAACCAGGTTAGGTCAGATCGGTCATTTCCAGGTTTTGCCTCTAAATAAGTTATGAAAGAAATTGTTTTTCACAGTTTTTGTTTTTGTTTATTTTAAAGATTTTATTTATTTATTTGACAGAGAGAGACACAGCGAAAGAGGGAACACAAGCAGGGGGAGTGGGAGAGGGAGAAACAGGCTTCCCACGGAGCAGGAAGCCCGATGCGGGGCTTGATCCTAGGACCCTGGGATCATGACCTGAGCCAAAGGCAGACGCTTAACGACTGAGCCACCCAGGCACCCCCGGTTTTCAGAGTTTTGTTGTTGTTTTTAGAATTGAGGAGGAGGGAGTTTAGACTTCTCTATTTGTCAAGAAACAACAAATGTTGGAGAGGTTGTGGAGAAAGGGGAACCCTCTTACACTGTTGGTGGGAATGTAAGTTGGTACAGCCTCTTTGGAAAACAGTGTGGAGGTTCCTCAAAAAGTTAAAAATAGAGCTACCCTATGACCCAGCAATTGCAGTACTGGGTATTTACCCCAAAGATACAGATGTAGTGAAAAGAAGGGCCACATGCACCCCAATGTTCATAGCAGCAATGTCCACAATAGCCAAACTGTGGAAGGAGCCGAGATGCCCTTCAACAGATGAATGGATAAAGAAGATGTGG
>NC_138372.1:30813095-30840385 GCF_054177405.1 Leptonychotes weddellii
GGGGGGAATCAGAGGGAGAGATGAACCATGAGAGACTATGGACTACGGGAAACAAACTGAGGGTTTTAGAGGGGAAGGAGTTGGGGGGATAGGTTAGCCCAGTGATGGGTATTAAGGAGGGCATGTATTGCATGGAGCACTGGGTGTTATACGCAAACAATAAATCATGGAACACTACATCAAAAACTAATGATGTACTGTATGGTGACTAACATAATAAAAATTTTATTAAAAAACGACTTCTCTATTTGGGATTTTTGCACTTATATTCATTTTTGGGGTTAGTCAATGAGTTTCTCTTCTTATGTTGCCCTTGTTTAGTTTTGGTGTCAAGGGTAAATTCGATTCATAAAATGAATTGGGTAACTCTCCCTCTCTCCACTCTTTGAAACAGAGTGCTAGGGATTTGGTCAAACTGCGCTGCTTGATGACTGTCTTGGGGGAGTAGCACTAAGGGCATAGAAGATAATCTGAGGATGGGTTAAACTGATGATTGGGATTAAAAAGCCTCTAGTTTTAGGCGAAGCCCAGGACAAGATAAGGTTCTGAAGCAGGTCCAGACTGCCATGCAAGCTGCTCTGCCATTTGAACCGTATGGGTCGGCAGATCTGATGGTGCTCCAAGTGTCAGCAGCAGAGAGAGATGTTGTTTGGAGCCTTTGACAGGCCACGAAAGGTGAATCATGACATAGACCCTGAGGATTTTGGAGTAAAGCTTTGCTATCCTCTGAGGATAACTACTCTCCTTTTGAGAAACAGCTTTTGGCTTGCCATTGGGCTCTCGTAGAGACTGAACACTTGACCATGAACCACCAAGTGACCATGTGACCTAAATTCCCACTGTGAACTTGATCTTGTCTGACTTACCAGGTCAAACGTTGGCATGCACAGTAACACTACATCATCAAGTAGAAGTGAAATGTGTGAAACTGGACTCCAGCAATTCCTGAAGGTACAAGTAATTTGCACAAGGAAGTGGCCCAGATGCCTGTGGTCTCATTGCGGGGTGGGGGAGCTCTGTGATTAATTGATGAGGAAGAGAAAACTCAGGCCCAGTTTACAGATGGGTCTGCTTGATACACAGGCACCACCTGAACGTGGACAGCTATACTGCTCGAGCTCCTTTCTGGGACGTCCCTGAAGTCCGTGGTGGAAAGAAATCCTCCTAGGGGGCAGATCATCAAGCAGGGTACTTGGTGGTTCATTTCATCTGGAAGGAAAAATGGCCAGAGGTAAGAATCTATATTAACTAATGGACTGTAGCCAGTGAGTTGGCTAGATGGCCAGGGACTTGGAAGAAAACTGGTGAGAGCTGGTCTGAGGATAGTCCTCTTTCAGCTGACAAAGAATGTGATGATATGTGTGTCCCGTGTGAATGCTCACCAAAGGGTGCCCTCAGCAGAAGAGGATTTTAATAATCAAGTGGATAGAATGATCTGTTTTGTGGATACCGGTCAGCCTCTTTCCCCAGCTACCACTATCACTGCTCAACAGGTTCATGAACAAAGTGGCCATGGTAGAAAGGACGGACGATAGGCACGGGCTTAGCGACTTGGACTTTGACTCACCACGGCTGACCTGGCTGCAAGTCAGGCTTGATGTATTTTCTTCCTTCCCTTCTTTCTAGAGAGTCAGTTGTTAAACTTTTAACATCATACCACTTGTTAATACCTAGACTGTCAGGTCGTGGCTATAGGACATTGTTCATATTACTAAATCTCCGTGACTCAGTTTCCTCATCTGCAAAATGATGAAGATAACACCGTCTATTTCATAGGGATATTTTGAATATTAAATGAGTTATTGTAAGTAAAGCATTGAGAAGAGTACCAGGCACACAGGAAGCAATACCTCATAAGGTTTGGCTACTACTACTATCCTTACCATCATCAGTATCACTGTGTTTGCTGTTATTATCATTACTATACCTGTAGCTTGTCTGCATGGCCTTCCATTGGCTCACACGAGATTCAAAGCCTTGGGGGATGTAAACACCCAGGAGTCAAGATGCTGAGGGGATGCCTGGTTGGGTCCCTGCGAGTGACTTATTATTGCTGGTCAGATGGACAGCTCATTCTTCAATTTCTCAGAGAACAGAGCAGGGGAGGAAGCTTGGGGACGATGGAATGGGCCCATGGCCGAGAGGCAGGATGGCTGGGTTCTAGTTCCCTCCACTAAGTCATACAGGCCAATGACTTTCCTTCTCTGGGCTTAATTTTCCTGGCTATAGAAGAGGAGTGGGGAGCTGGGCCTGCTGACCTTGAATGCCCCTTTTGACTCAGCAGCAAAGTGACTAAATCCACTATCAATGCCTCCCTGAGGACCTGGCCTATGATAAATGCTCAGCAAGTGTCTGTCACCATCTTTGTCATCATCTGTAAAATGGGGACCATAACACCTTCCTCACAGGAGTACTGAGAGGACCTGCTGAAAAAAAAAAAAAGAACATGTGAAAGTGCTCTGTAAACTGTAAAGTGCTGGGAGCCTGTCCCAAAGCACCAGTAAGATGATCTTGATCATTAGAATCATCACCACCTCCTGCTATCCTTTCAGCTCCTTCCCCAGACACAAACCCAGAAAACTTTCTGGGGCGCCTGTCTTAGCAAATGAGGGCCAATTCCCACAGGTCCCTCCCAGCGGCATTCTCCGCCTGGGGCCAATTAGACAGCCCCGGTAGTTAACACTGTGCGCCCTGGCCCTCCCCTTCTCAAGAGCCCACCCTCTGCTCCTTGAGGCCTGTGGGCCCCTGGGTCCAGAATCAAGCATCTGGAGTGCAGTCTTCTCTCTCATGCCAACCCCTGGCTGGCCTCAACCCCCCTGGTGACTGCAACCAGCTCTGGGGACAGCAAGCAGGACTTCAGTTGGAGGTCAGATATAGCCGTCAGTCTAGACTGGAGCCCTGAAGCATGTGATATTGTGAACACAGCCCCAGGCCAGGAGGCAGGCACCAGGGTTCCGTGCTGGCTGTTCCATTGTTTAGCTGTGTGGTTTTGGCCAAATCCCTCGGCTCTTTCTGGCCACATTTCATTTTCTGGGAAACAGAGGGTAGGACCATGCTTGGCAGTCTTTAAGTAATTCTGTCATTTGAAAACTCACGGTGGCCTGAGTTTTGACCTGTTCATGATTCTAGATTGCTTCTGACCTGGGGCAAGTCACTGTACCTGCCTGGGCCTCAGTTTTTCTCATCCATCCAGTGAGGAGATAGGCACCTGCGTGGACACCTCTTCACAGCTGAAGTGAGGGTACAAGACAAGTATGAGGAGAGTTAGGGCCTTGGCTCAGAGCAAGGGGTGCTTATCATTTGCATCATGGTTCTGAGAAAGAGAATTGAACGAGGCGCATTTTCATCATCCTGAGTTCTGGGCCCAAACTCCCTCCTCCCCTGAATCTCTGAGCTCATCGGGCTGGGCTGGAGGAAGTGGGGGGATGTGGTTGGGGTACAGGGGAAGATCCCACAGGGCAGTCCCCTGAGAGTGTAGCTGAGGCTGAGGAAGAGCTGAGGTTTGGAGAGAGGCTTGGGATCATGCAGGAGGGAATGTGTCCCCTCCCTGCCATGTGTGACTCGAGGGGAGATCAGGAAGTAGACCACAGTCATCTGAGGCAGCAGCGGACTCTGCCCCTGGGCTCCTCTGCTTCCCAGCCATGTGATCTTTGGCAAGTTCCTTACTGTTTCCTTATCAGTCACATCCCTGTCTCTGGAGGCTGAAGTGGTGCCCATGCAAACTAGGCTTGGAGTGATTTTGGCCTTTGCTTCCAGTGGGGCCCAGCAGGTGTTTCTGCTTCCCGAACAGCCAAATGACAGTGCTGGCCTGCTACACGGTCCGCATCAGAAGGCCTCGACCATGGGTGGTCCTGCTGAAGTTTCTGGGGAGGCTGACAAAGGTCCAGACAGAAGGGGAGGAAGGGCCAAGGGCTCTGCCAGGTTTTCTGAGAGCCTCTATCGGGCTGAGAAGGACCGGAGCTGCTGGGCTGTGCCTCTCCTGGATGAGGCTGCTCATCGAGGGCTCTGCTGAGTCCTACCAATAGCAGAGTGGGATGCCTCCAGCATTAGATTATCCTGAGGTATCTAGATTCTTAGGACTCAGGACTAGAAGCAGTGGTGTGTTGGTAAATGTTTAATAATCGTTCCTGGAAGGGAGGGAGGGTTTCTGATTTGTATCGTTTGCTGACTTCTATGGTGTTAATAACCCATCATGGCCAATTGCAAGCTAAAAACATGGTGTCACTGCACCCAGAGGTGGGAAGAGATGCACAGAATTACCTCATTATAGAGTATTTCCTTCATACAGATCCAGTAGGTGCAAACAACTTCTAGAACATGGAGAACAATAAAATGTAGAATAATTAAGGTATGACAAGTTTTGAGCATTTTTTGACCTTTTTTTTTTTTTTCATTTTGTAAGCTGATTTTTGCCCCAAATTATTGGGATATAATCGACATGTAACACTGTGTAAGTCTAAGATAAACAGATGTGATTATTTGATACAGGTACATATTGCAAAATGTTTACTGCAATAAAGTTAGTTAACACATCCTCACCTCATGTAATTACCATCTTGTTGTTGCCATGAGAACATTATAGCTCTACTCTCATAGAAACTTCCAAGCATACAATACTGTAGTGCTAACCACAGTCACATGAACTTACTCATAACTGAAAGTTGGTACCTCTTGACCAACCTCTGCATCTCCCCCACCCCTCAGGCCCTGGCAACCATTCTTGTTTCTGAGTTTGATGTTTTTATGTTCCACAAATAAGTGAGATCATACGGTATTTGTCTTTGATTTATTTCACTTAGCATAAGAGCCTCAAGGTCCATTGTCATTTGCGTTAGTGTAATTTACTTAATCTCTGTTTACATAGATCAACTTTAATAATGGTTTTGTTTAATAACCATCTTATGACATTTCTGAAAATTCAAATGGGTTCTGTGGCCTGTGGCTGATGGCGGAGGGGGGAGCGGGTGTCAGAGCCTGATTTCCTCATTCTGAATAGCTGGGGAATGGAGGCCCAGACAGGAGGCAGGCGCAAGAACTCCAAGTCATGGAGGCATGGCCAGGACTTGTGCCCGGGCTTTCAACACATTATCTCATTAATTCTCCCAGCCACTGTAGAAGGTTGGGGATATTAAGAAATTATTATCATTTTACAGAGGAGAATGCTGAAGCAGGCTAACAGCAAATTTAAGAGAACAGGCCCTAGAACCTGATAGATCCTGCTTTGAGTTCCGGTTCTGTTCTTAGAAGATGTGAGCCTGGGGTGCCTGGGTGGCTCAGTCGTTAAGCGTCTGCCTTCAGCTCGGGTCATGGTCCCAGGGTCCTGGGATCGAGCCCCGCATCGGGCTTCCTGCTCCGCGGGGAGCCTGCTTCTCCCTCTCCCACTCCCCCTGCTTGTGTTCCCTCTCTCACGGTGTCTCTGTCAAATAAATAAAATCTTTAAAAAAAAAAAGAAGATGTGAGCCCTTGGGCAAATTCCTTACTCCGAGGGACCTCAACTTCCTTATATGCAATATGGGGCTGCTCCATTTACTTTCCAGTTACTGTTTGCCAGGATTGGCTCAAGACCTGGTATAGGGTAGGTGCTTCACGGTCAACTCTATAATTATCATCGGAGAGGCTGAGTCACTTGTCCAAGGTATTGGACTGGTGGGGAATGAGGGGAGGATTGTGATTTGTCCCAAGTGGTTCAGTAAGCAATAGAGGTATGACTCAAACATGGTCTAATTGACAAGTTGGGGGAACAGGGGAAGTAAGAGGCGAATCAGAATGAGGCCTTCATGAAGTTCTCAACATTTCTTCAAGGTGACCAGGTCCAACCCCTTCTCCCCTGGGCTGATCATATCCCCCAGAAGGCTGGAATAGGAAATAGGCAGGTCACTACCCTCCCCCCTGCCCCAACCTGGGTGTTGTTTGCTGCACTCTGTCCACAAAGGCCTCTTCCTTGTAGCGTTCTTGTTAACAACATCAGAGAATACCATTTGGCACCCTCACCAGGGACAGGGATGGAGGCAGCAGGAGGCAGAGGAATGGCCCTTCTTCAGCTCTCCTAGGACAGCCTGGTGAGGAGGCAGGTCCATAAAGCCTCAGCAGCTTGGATCACTGAGGGGAGCCTGGGATAGCCAAAGCTCCCTCTGTCTGTGTCCCAGGACCAGGCAGGAAAGGCCTTTAGGAGCCAGAGCTGGCCTGGCCGGGTGCAGACAGCTGCACAATGGAGAGATGGCAGGGGGTTCAGACTCCAACCTCTCAGAAATCTCATGCCTTTCTGGAGACTAGGGACACTGGACTCAACTGCCCAGGTGTGTTCCCATTAAGTCAATCTCTTTTCCTCAAGTTCAAGTGACAGCCTCTCTGTGACTTGTTTCTGTGACTCTCTTGAGGGGTGAGATGGTCACTGGGCTTGGGGCTGTGGGCAGGATCCAAGCATGTATAGGGGCTGGAGATCAGAAGTAGCCCTGAGTCCTCTCTGGACCTCCCCACCAACGTCCCTCTGGCCCTGTTACCTTATTTCCTAGTGTTCTTTCCTCACCACTTCACACCTCAATCCCCTTCCATTCCTTCCTTCTTCCTAGACCCCCTTCTTTCTTTCACTTATTAATTTAATAAATATTTATTCGTCGTTCCCCTGTGTCAAGCCATGTTCTGAGGGCTAGAAACAGAGAAATGAATAACATAATTTCCTGAGCTCAAAGATCTTCAAGTCTAGCTGAGAGATACCCATGAAAGGATAATGATGGTTGTCTTGGGGAGAAGGCTTCAATGATGACAGGGGTCGCCATGATGACTAGGACCCACCTCCATGTTCTCGCGAGGCTGGCTTGGGTATTGTCTATTAAGACAGAAACTGCTGGGCTGACAGAATCTTAGAAGATTTTTTTTTTTGAAACTAAACAACGTCCCCCATCCCATGGAAATCAAGTGTGACTCAGAGAGGCTTTTACAAAGATTTACTAAGTTACAGAATGGCAATACTTTCCCAAGTCCTCTTCCATGGATTCCCTCTGCTTCTAACACAATCCCATGGCTCCTCATCCCCATACGATGGGAGCAGATGGAGGGAGATTTATCACGAGAGAGAGCTTGTGGCTGCCACTTTAGCCCTTTGCCTTTGTAGGATTCTGATCCGGTCTTGTCAGGTGGTTGGCTGAAACTTATAGGCTATGATTCCACAGTAGCTCCTGCCAAATCTCAAGATCAAATTTGTGTGTAGATGGGGATGCATTCTTTACCCTTCCCACTTAGAGCCTGTTTGCTGGAAGCAAGTGGAAGTTAATAATTCAGGGTTGGCTCTGAAGCCACACTGCCTCCATTCAAACCCCAGGTCCACCACACAAACCAAGCTATGTGGATTGAATCACTTCTCTCTCTGTGCCTTTATTTTTCCCTCTGTAAAATGGAGGTCATTATACTTACCTCAGTGAGCTGTTGTGAAGATGAGGTAGTGTAACAATGCCTGGCACACAGAAATTAGTTAAATATTATCTATTATCTATTATTATTATTATTGAAAGGGAGGTTATAAATTCACCCACATATCCATACTTTATTACAGGTATTCCAACTCAGTTAGTGGGAATTAAGTTAACAGGAGAGGGAGAAAGTTTTCCTGAGATACTAGATCTCAAACCACATATCAGAACCCTCTAGGATTGCTAGGATTATAACTTGCTGGTAAGCACAGGGGGCCTGGGAGAAATAAAGGCAGCATCTATTCGAGGTTTGGGAGTGGGAGATGGTGGTGTAGGTCAATGGAGGCTTCTTGGTGGGATGACACTAAAGCTGAGACCTAATGTAGGAATGAATAAGAGTTGGATGTGCAACAGAGAGTGTGTGGGTGGCAGGGATGCAGCAGGTGGGCAGATGGTGCTCCTCCATGCTGAAGACCTCAGCAAAGGTGTGAAGGTGCGACAGAGGTAGACACATACAGGAAATTGGGCATACCTGTATGGGGACTAGGCTTGTATGGAAGGAGATGAGGTGGGGAGACGGTTGGTCCTGAGGCTGAAGAAGTCTGCAGGGGGCAGATCTTTCAGGAAGGGCTCTGTGCATCTGTCTAAAGCGATGGGGCATGGGGAACCCTGAAAGGATTTTCAGGAGGGGAAAAACAGTGCTTCCTATTGTATTTATTTTGAAATTGATTTTTAGCCAATTTCATGGTAATCAGAGAATATACTCTAAATGACTTCCATCCTTTGGATTTTTGGATCTTACATTTCTTTTTTTTTTTTTTTAAGCTTTTATTTATTTATTTGACAGAGAGAGAGAGAGCACGCGAGCACGAGCAGGGGGAGCGGCAGGCAGAGGGAGAAACAGGCTCCCTGCTGAGCAGGGAGCCCCATACAGGACTCCATCCTAGGATCCCGGGATCATGACCTGAGCTGAAGGCAGACGCTTAACCTAATGAGCCAACCAGGCACCCCTGGATCTTACATTTCTGATGCAGCATATGGTCAATTTTGATAAATGTTTCATGAAGCTACATGTTTTTTTGGTTAGTATCTGCATGGTATATTTTCTTCCGTTCTTTTTTCCTAGTGGGCCTGTGTCCTTAAGATGTGTTCCTCTCCTCCACCGAGCTTTATTGAGATATAATTGACATACGTTGTGTAAGTTTAAGGTGTGCATTGATTTAATACATTGAAATATTGGAAAGTGATTAAGGTGCTTTTCTTGTAAGCAATATGTAGGGTTTTTTTAAACTCAATTTGAAAATACGCCTTTTATTAAAATATTTAGTCCTTTTGCATTTAAAGTAATTGCTTAAATACTTAAGTTCACATTTACCATCTTTCTACTTATTTTCTATTTGGCCTACCTGTTTTCTGTTTGATTTTTTCCTCTCTCAAAAGAGCATTATTTTGGATTAGTAAACATTTTTTTGGTCCATTTTCTACTACTTCAGGTTGTTAGTAATGCATTATTTATTCTTTTAATGATTTTAGAGATTACAACATAAATCTTGACTTATCAAAGTCTAATGCAAATAATTAGTTTTACCACTTCTCCAATTACACTAAATATTTAGAAAACTCTGACTTTATTTACCCCCTCCATTTCTTGTATTATTGTCATGATCTTTGTCTTTCATTTTTTTAATTCCACAAGACTTTGTTATTGTTTTTCATTCATTTTAAATTTATATTTACCCACATATTTATCTTTTTCTTGGAGGGACTTGTCCCTCTTTTTTGCATTTTCATGTTTCTATCACTTTCTTTCTGCCTGAAGAACTGCCTTCACATAATCTTTTTTTTTTATTATGTTATGTTAATCATCATACATTACATCATTAGTTCTTGATGTAGTGTTCCATGATTCATTGTTTGCGTATAACACCCAGTGCTCCATTCAATACGTGCCCTCTTTAATACCCATCACCAGGCTAATTCATCCGCCCACCCCTCTCCCCTCTAGAACTCTGTTTGTTTCTCAGAGTCCATAGTCTCTCATGATTCGTCTGCCCTTCACATAATCTTACTTTTTGTTTGTCTGAAAAAGTTATTTCACATTTAAATTTTTTTTAATTTTTAAAAAACTTTTTTGAAATAATTTCAAATTTATAGGAAGGCTGAAAGAATACTACAAAAAATCCCATATGCCCCATACCCAGATTTATTAATTTTTAATAATTTGTCATGTTAATGTTATGTTTTCCAGAATGCTTTGAGAGTAATTTGCAGACATCACATTCCTTTACCCCTTAATACTTCAGTGAATAGTTCCTGAGAATAGAGGAATATTCTCTTATATAGTAGCTGTTAAATTCAGGAAATTTAACATTGACACATTTATCTAATCTAATTCATATTCCAATTTTATCAGTTGTCACTGATTTTTTGCCATTCCTCCCTTCCAAAATTACATATTGCATTAATTGTTATGCTTTATTTTTCAGTATTCTTCCATCTATTTTTTTTTTAAGATTTTATTTATTTATTTGAGAGAGAGAGAATGAGAGAGAGTGAGTACATGAGAGGGGGGAGGGTCAGAGGGAGAAGCAGACTCCCTGCCGAGCAGGGAGCCCGATGCGGGACTCGATCCCGAGACTCCAGGATCATGACCTGAGCCGAAGGCAGTCGCTCAACTAACTGAGCCACCCAGGCGCCCTTCTTCCATCTATTATTGATTCTCAGCTTTTCTTTCTTTCTTTTCTTTTCTTTCTTTCTTTCTTTCTCTCTCTCCTTCTTTCTTCCTTTTTTTTTTTTAAAGAGAGAGAGAGAAAGAGCACTTGCGTGGGTCAGGGGGATGAGTGAGGGGAGGGGCAGAGGGAGAGGGAGAGAGAGAGCTTAAGCAGGCTCCCCGCTCAGCGCCGAGTGGGACTCGGGGCTTGATCCCATGACCCTGCGATCATGACCTGAGCCTAAGAGTTGGGCGCTTAACCGCCTGAACCGTCCAGGCACCCCGATTCTCAGCCTCTCTTTGTCTTTCATGATAAAGATATTTTTGAAGATTAAAAGCTAGGTATTTTTATAGAGTATCCCTCAATTTAGGTTTCTTTGATGTTTCCTCATGATTAGATTCAGGTTTTGCATTTGGAGCTGAAATAATATATAGACGCTATATTGTTAGGATTTCAGATATGGAGACACACTGTGTCTATCTGCTCCTTACTGGTGATGTTAACTGTAATCGCTCATTTAAGATATTGTCCAGTTTCTCCACTGATAGCTAATACTTCTTACTTTTGTAGTTAATAATACTTTATGGATAGATAGCTTGTAACTATGTCACATTCTATTTCTTATCAAAATTACTTGCCATAGAGTTAGCATCCATACCAGTCAGGATGCTGTCAGGAAACAACACACCAGTGATGATGTGAACAGGGAAAATTTAATATAAAGAATCATTGAGGGGCACCTGGGTGGCTCAGTCGTTAAGTGTCTGCCTTCGGCTCAGGTTACAGGATTGAGCCCCACATGGGACTCCCTGCTCAGTGGGGAGCATGCTTCTCCCTCTCGCACTCCCCCTGCTTGTGTTCCCTCCCTCGCTGGATCTCTTTCTGTCAAATAAATAAATAAAAATCTTAAAAAAAAAATCATTGACTGGTAAAAGGTGGGTAACTACCAAAAAGGTTGAAAGAGATCCAGAAGTAGCAAGGGGAAAAAAAAAAAAGCAGCTACTACCTCATGGCTGAAAGAGAGGACATATTGAAGGGACTGGGGATTTAGAACCTATCTCTCTCCCTCCCCTGCTCCTGGCACTCCCCCATCTCTGCCAAAAAAAAAAAAAAAGAAAGAAAAAAAGACTGAATCCAGACTTTTTCAAAGAGGGTGTGCCTACCACAGGGATACCTGTCAGCTGCTGGTCGGGACAGGCCAGAGTTTGCATAGAAGTGGCCACTGGGTGGAGAAAGTGTGGCCTGAGTGCGTGACTATAGTTGGTCCACTGAGGTCAGTTGAGGTGAGTGCTTCGGGCCCTTCCAAGCACCAGCCCGCTGGCTCTCAAGCTGAGTGACTGAGGAAGGACTGCTGCCCCAACCTAAGTGCCTTCCTGGGGTTAGCACATCACAGTGCCCCTCTAGCGCCCTCTATTGACAAAACCTCACATTGACAGCCGGCAAAGGAGAAAGGTTTGCAGAGTGAGGAGAGGCTTGGAGCAGCACTTCTAGACAAAGGATCTTTAAGGCAGAGGCAAACTCCACCTCTAAAGGTTTGAGGGCTGGAGCTGATGTGGTGTACATTGATTGTCACTAGACGTGGGCAACCAATCTGTCCACCGAAGGTGATTGCCTATGAGCACTTTGCCATTATTTATTCTTTTAAGGCATATGTCAGATGCTTCATATATATTGCCTCTACTCCTCATAAAAACCCTGAGAGATGAGTATTACTAGCTACATTTTACAGATGAGGAGACTGAGGTTCAGAGATGTTAAGTAACTTGTTCAAGACAGTAGAGTAATGGGGGTCAGAATTAAAATCCCTGCCTCCAGGGCCGACATTCTTGCTGGACTACCATACTTCGGATTTAAATGAGTGTGGTTCTCTTATAGGCCTCACCATGTGGATGGCTCCAGGGCAGAACCAAAGCTGGGTTTCTGGATTAATTCTGCTTGGCTTCTCCAGTGACCCCACATCCAACAGAGTCCTCTCCATTGCCTTCCTTCTCCTTTACCTGAGCTCAGTCCTGGGCAATGCGCTCATCATCACCCTGATCTGCCTGGACATGCAGCTCCTCACGCCCATGTACTTCTTCCTCTGCATCCTCTCCCTGCTAGATATGAGCTGTGTCACCACCACCATGCCCCAGATGTTAGTGCATCTCCTCCCTCACTCTCAGACCATCTCCTTCACTGGCTGTTGGCTGCAGATATATGTGTTTGGTGCCCTGGGCCTAACTGAGTGTATTCTTCGTAGTTATGGCTTATGACCAATATGTGGCCATCTGCCACCCACTGCGTTATACTGTCATCCTCAGCTGGGACCTCTGCACACAGCTGACAGCTGGGACCTGGGCCTGTGGTTTCTTCTTCTCTCTGATCCATACATTCCTCACCATAAGGCTGCCATACTGTGGGCCCGATGTGGTCAACCACTACTTCTGTGAAGGCCCCTCAGTACAAAGCTTGGCTTGCATGGATATCAATCTCATTGAGATGGTGGACCTGGTCATCAGTGTCTTCATGGTTGTTGTCCCACTATCCCTCATTCTGGCTTCCTACATCCGTACTGGCCAGATCATTCTCAAGATCAAGTCCACTCAGGGCTGCTGCAAGGCTTTCTCCACTGGTGCTTCCCACCTGACTGTGGTCACACTCTTCTATGCTCCAGCCACGTACATCTACATGAGGCCCAACTCCAGCTATTTTCCTGAGCGGGACAAGCAGATCTCACTCTTTTACAATGTCTTCACTGCCTTCTTCAACCCTGTGGTCTACAGTCTGAGGAACAAGGACATCAAGGAGGCTTTTCTCAAAGTGATGGGGTGGGGTAGGGTGGCCTGGTGAATTGGGAGACAGGACAAGCCTGAGGTAGAGTGTCCAATGCTAAGGAAAAGGACAGCATTTATAATGTATGCAAACAATATGGTGCACTGGAACCAATAGAGCCCCTAGTCAGGGGAACGAATGTGGTACATGAAACCAACATGGCTGTCTTGCTGAACTTGCTACATTGTGGTGCAGTGACAAACATTTCCATAATCTTCCTGGCTTACAACAGCAGAAGCTCATTTATTGCTCATTTTCCATGAAAGTTGTAAGTGGACCATGGCCTTCTGCCATTGGGTTCTTGGATCCAATCTGAAAAAGGAGGCTCTATCTGGAATATCCCATTCTTATGACAAAGAGAAAGACACAAGATGACTCTTAAAGCTTCTGCTCAGAAGTGACACACATCTCTTTGCTGATATCCTACTGGCCAAAGCAAGTCACATGGTCAAGCCCCATAGCAAAAGGGCAGGAAGTATTTTCTTCCCACAGAAAAGTAACACATGTCACATGGCAGTGGGTATGGATATATAATTCTTCTATAGTGAAAGCAGCAATAATGGGGGTGATAATATAATCTACCATAATGGCACTGTAATGAATAGGATACATGTAACGAACATGAAACACGGTAATTGTAAGTGACATGGTACATGGACACAGTAGAGGGCCAAGATGATTTAGGCAATCAAAGTGGTACATGTAAACAGTGAATATATGTAGCCAACATTAAAAATTAAGCCACTGGAACCAAGTGGCTCACAGACCTGACTTGGTGCATAGAACCAATGTGGTTCATGGAGCTAATGTGGTATACTCTGCATTGTGTTACAGAAGGACACAGAACCTGACAGTAAGTGACCTGTCTCTTATATTCTCTGTTAAGTTGGGTTCTAATCCCAACGTTGTAACTTGTTTTATGGCTTTGGGCAATTCATTTTCTTTCTCTGAATCTTAATTTACTCATCTATAAAATGATCATCTTAAATGTAATGGTATCCAGGACCTCTGTATTTCTAAAATTCTATACCACAGTAGGTGGACTAAATGAAACTCAAGTGCAATAAACTTGAGAATCCTCTCTGAACCATAAAACGAGTAAGGAGAGCATAGAAGAGTAAAAGTCGCTGCACGTGTGTTGTCCTTTGTAAACCACAGTGGGCAGCACACATAGCAGTGACTCTCATTCTTTCAAGGGATCAAAATGACATATGAAGCTAAGACTCCTGGCATGGGGCCTCAGAGTTAGCATGAACATCCAGCTTCCTTTCAGACCTCACTGGTGGCCCAAAGGCCTCAAGGATGAGTCGATGCTCTTCCAGTATTTCTTGAACATCCATTATGGCCAGCCTTGGGGAAACCAAAACAGATATGTGGAGAGATTTACAGTCATAAAATTACAATGCCAAACCCAATGCCACAGTGACCCTGAAGGGCTGATGACCTCATAGGAATGAGGTTCTCTCTATGGGTGTCAGACATAGAGGACCAGACTGCTTCTCACCCTACTTCCATCCACCACTGCATACCCCAGCACTTTGTAAGCTCTCCAGAACTTGGAGTCAGGGAGAGGGAGGTAGAAACCCCAAGAAGATGAATATTATTTCTCCCACCACTGGTATGATAGCTCAAAATGGAAATTAAGCTCAGTTACTGAGAAATGAAGTTACAGTTGTCTCAGGAAACAAGTAGTTACTGTAATAGAGAAAAATGGAGGGAAACCTACTTACTGAGAGCTGACAGGTTAAGGCCCTGGTAAGGAATTAAGGTTTAGCTGATACCTGAGGATGATAGGAGTCACCCATGCAAAGAGCCAGGAAAACGGCATTTCAGGCAAGGGGATACTAGGGACAGAGGCCCCAGGTCAGGAAAGGACTTTGCATTTTCTGAAGACCTGGAAGAAGACTCCTATGGTCACAATAAAATGAGCAGGAGAGGTAGAGATGACATTGAGAAGTAGGCAAAGGACAGCCTAATGAGCCCTGTAGAAAGTGTTTACGTACGGTCAGTGCAGTGGGAATGCTTGGATTCTTATTAGGGAGCGGTGCAGTTTTAGGGGTGATGAACTCCATTGTGGGTGTGGCTTGAGGTGACCAGAAAGGAAGTGGGAGAAGAGGTCATTGGGATGAGAATGTCTGGGAACTCACAGGTCAGGAGTGAGAACAAAGAACCTCCTTTTTAGAGAGTGACAGGGGTCTGGTGTCCCCAGGGAGAATTCTAGGTTGAGGATACTGAGAGGGGCAGTGGCTGAATATGGGGCTGAGATGGCAAAGAGAGGGAGAACTGGGGAAAGGGAGAAGTGGGGACTTGGGTAAATGGGGCTGATGAGCAGAGTCTGGGAATAATGAATGACTAGAGAGTTCTGAGGATTTCTGAGCTGATAGAGATTTCGTCTCTAGTACTTAGGTGCTAATATTGTCCTAAAGCATTTACTCAGAGATGAAACAGGGCTGAGCTAGGCAGGGCATTTGGGTGGGTGGGTATAGCTGCACCAATAGACTCCAGTACCTGGCATGACAAAGTTCCAGGCAGCAGTTCCAGAGGGCTTCAGGCAGAAAGTGAAGGGTCCCATGGGTTTTTGAGGTGTTCCTTCCCCTTGTGGGGGAGGGATTAGGGAGCTATGGGGTTGGTGGAGGGTACTTGGTAGCTGATGAGAGCTTCCTGCTTCTGGCCTTGTGGGGAAGTGGGCTGCTTCGATAATGGGGGAGAAGTCTTCCTCGCTGTTGAAGTTTCTTCCAGAAGGTGGGAAGTCCACCTGATGGCTCTTCTACAGCTAGACATTCAGGGACCAAGGTAGTGGAGAGGTGAGTCTTGTGGCTAAAGTGTGATGAGGTTTTATTAGTTTCTCTACAAGGACAGATTGCTATAGTTTGTAATTCGGGTGATAATAGATTTTATCTTAACAATGATGAACAACCTACATTTTTGAGCATCAGGGGTGAGGGCTGGGGTGGAGGAGAGGTGGTGACACAGTATTTTCAGAAGAAGGGCTTGGAAGACCTGATGAGGGGTTGGATTGAAGAGCACTTACTGAGGGAGATCTGGGCATGGTTTATGAAGGTGCTTGTCTTGGATGGTGGCAATGAATAGGGAGATGCTGAAAGATGTGACAAAGAAAGAAGGAAGAATACTTGATGGCTTGGTGTGTTGGTGAAACAGAGAAATCAAGGAAGGTAGCAAGGTTTTATTTAAGCCAGATTTCCCACCGTCTCTACTTCCCTATAGTTCGCTGATGGGAGCCAGTTGATTGCCCATTGTCATTCCCGGATCCCTGGCACTGCTGAAAGAAGTCACAGCCCCTGTCCTGTTGGAGTTTGGTCTACAAACCAGCACAGTTCATAGGAGGCAGATATGTATTTAAGGATGGGATTAGAAATTATTATTGTTAGGGACGCCTGGGTGGTCAGTTGGTTAAGCATCTGCCTTTAGATCGGGTCATTGTCCTGGGGTCCTGGGATCGAGTCCTGCATTGGGCTCTCTGCTCAATGGGGATCCTGCTTCTCCCTCTGCCCCTGCTACTCCCCCTGCTTGTGCTCCCTCTCTCACTCACTCTCTCTCTCAAATGAGTAAATAAAATCTTTAAGAAAAGAAATTATTGTTAAATAAATTCTCTGTTAAGTTGGGTCTCAATGAGGTAGGGGTTTTTGTTTTTGTTTTTGTTTTGGCTTTTATTCCCTTCCCTGCCAAGTTTCCTTGAATTTTCCCTAGAGGCAACACTCTAGCATAGACTTTTTTCCTAATCACCTGGAATATTTTGCACCCTGAAGTCTAAATTTCCTGTATTCCCTCTCTTCCAGAACTCCCCCAGTTCTCTCTAACCCTTAATCCCACAACACTGTTCTCTGGCCTAATCAAATCCCCTTGTCCTCCCATTTCCTCCCATTGTACCACTATTATCTTGATGTAACCTGGAAAGCATGACGAACTCCCATAATATCTCTACTATCCATCCTTTGCCCGTGTGATTTGGGGGCTTGGTGTGTCCTGTCAATCCTTCTGTGTGGTATCTGCTTGCTCTCTCCCAATGCCCAGCATCTCTCCTCAAGCCCCCTTCCTTACTGCTTTCCAAAATATGTTCAGCAAATGTCCTATAACCAGCTGTGAAATGTGAGGCCAAATATTATTCTTCCAAATTCAAGTTATAGTAATAACTGCCATTAATACCACAATTATTATTACTTTACTTGCTGAGTTCAAAGTACCTTCAATGATATCTGGTTGGGTTGAATCTGTATTACTTTTGTTGGAACCATTACTGTTTTATTGAGGACTATTAGTTAATGATGGTTCCATAATTCTGAGGCTAAAGAGGCCTGATATTAATCACAAGGTGGCATAATAGTTTTGAATTTCCTTTGTGTTCAAAGTGAGAATCTGACAGTATTTTTCTAAGGCATCATTTCACTGA
The DNA here is from genome assembly GCF_054177405.1 of Leptonychotes weddellii. Classification (NCBI taxonomy): domain Eukaryota; kingdom Metazoa; phylum Chordata; class Mammalia; order Carnivora; family Phocidae; genus Leptonychotes; species Leptonychotes weddellii. The sequence goes on from NC_138372.1 coordinate 30,830,432, forward strand.
ATAACCTGTCACTTGTATCCATTAGGTGATTTAGACTTTCAAATTCAAAGCCAAATTTGGAACAGGAATAGCTGAAATAGTTCTGTGGACTGTGGGAATTCAGAATCATGACAAGGATAAAATGAATGCCAGGAACTCCTGCCTCTTTTCCTCTTTTTTTTTTTTTCTGGTGGTAGAAAGAGTGAAGGCAAAATTGGAGGAGATTTTGTGGTCAGTAGGGGCTCCTTGTGACAGCTTACCTTTCTGATTCAGGCTTCATTGAAGTGTTGCTTGCCTTTCTTGCTACTGGAGTATTGCCTGCCTTTTTTGGTATGATAGGCACTGCGTTGTCAGTACAATTCCTGAGATTCTGTGGAGCAACTTTTCTGTGTCTCCTCCAAGGTGCTGGAGAGTCAAAGGGGCCACAGCTATGGGTGAAAAGTTCTGACACTGGTAAGAGAAGCCAGCACCATTATGATCATTATATCTTGCCATTCCTGTCAGTATCCTCTTGAATCAAGTACTCTAGTAACACCATTATTACTCAGTTTAGATTTGAACAAATAAAAAGCTCTACCATGTGAGAAAATCAATGAAGGTATCTTTGAGGAGTGCTGGTTGTTTGTAGTCAGGGCCTCTACATTTGATATCTTGAAAGGGTGTCATAATTTTTCTGTAGTTTTGCCAATTCATATTTCATGAGCTTCTTGGTGACAGACCCAGATTTACTAAATTCACACCAGAATGAAGTATAAACAAATGCCAACCTGTTCATTTATAATGTTAGCTATACTTTCCAGAGAGCAGAGTGGCCCCTCTTTTGAAGCTGAAATGGTCTCAATCAGTTGCTTGGTAATTGTGGTATTAGGAAAAAGAAGTAGAGCATAACAAGTAGAATGGCAGTGTTTATGTAAAGCGTGCAATGCATCAAGCACTGTTTTGAGAACTTTACCTATGTTAACTTCTCACAGCAATCTTACAAGGTGATGGTTTGCTGCAAAGTATGAGCTCTGACCCAGTGTGGTATGGTTTGGGTGATGTTTCATCTGTATACCAAGAGGCCCCTCAAAATATCTCTTCACCACAGCAGGGACTCTCCATGTACCCTGGGACCCACACTCCCATGGAAGTGCTGGATGAACAATGACCAATTTCTGAACCCTATTTCTAAGGCCACTTTTCCTTTTTCCTAAGACTATGTTTCTTTAGATCTGTTCATGCTCCTGACTGAGATAAAATAAAGTCACTGATATGGGTCCTGTTAGTCTTCTTGTCCTGGCCATCCTAAGTTGATTTAATAGGCTCAATCCTCATGAACTCAGTCATTTGATTAGCAAATGTTAATGATGCTTTGTTTGTGCCAGACCCTTGGCTGAGCCCAGGGAAACAGAAATGAATCAGACATAGGTCCTGACTTGGCACTCTGTCTACAGTTTGTTCTCTTAATGTTTGAAGGTAGCTCAGCTGCTGCAGCCATCAACAAGTCCCACCCAGGCACCTACCTTACATATTATCTCCCTTATCAGTCAGTGATTCTTGCCTATCTTGTGGGTAATGGGATGGAATGGGGTAGAACTTGTGGTTTCAGTTCTGGTTGTGGCCTTCTGTGCTCCAGTGGCCTCACTCAGAGGCCCTGCCCCAGCCTGTTAACTTGAGGAAAGCCCTCTTCAAATCTTTGTTTCTAAGGCTATAGATGATGGGGTTGAGAAAGGCAGAGATAACATTGTAGAACAGAGCCAGTTTCTTGTCCCGCTCTGGGGAGGCATTGGCCCCAGGATTCATGTACATAACATGGCAGGTCCACAGAACATGGTGACCACAGTGTTGTGGGAAGCACAGGTGGAGAAGGCTTTGAGTCGACACTGGGTTGAGTGGATCTTCAAGATGGTGGCAAAGATGCAGACATAAGAGGCCAGAATGAAGGAAAGGGGTACCAGGAGAAGGATGAAGCCCAGGATGAAATCTACTTGGTCATTGAGGGATGTGTCTGCACAGGCCAGCTTCAGAACAGCAGGGACCTCGCAGAAGAAGTGATTGATCTCACTGGGGCCACAGTAGGGCAGGCACATGGTGAAGACAGTGTAGACTAGGGAACAGCTGATTCCCCACAATCCACAAAAGACCACCATTGCCCCACACAGCCATGGGGTCATGATAACTTTGTACCTGAGTGGGTAACAAATGGCTACATATCTGTCATAGGCCATGACAGAGAACAGCCAGCCCTCAGTGATGCCCAACACCAGAAAGATGTACATCTGGGCCACACACCCAACATAGGAGATAGTTTTCTTCTGGCAGATTAGATGTACCAACATCTGGGGCACAGTAGGGGTGACATAGCTCGTGTCCAACATGGAAAGGACACTGAGGAAGAACTACATGGGTGTGTGGAGGCGGGAGTCCACGTGGATCAAGGTGACAATGAGCCCATTGCCCACAAGTGTAGAGAGGTAGAGAAAGGGGAAGATGTTGAAGAGGATTACATTAATGTGGGAATCCCTGGAGAAGCCCAGAAGGATGAATTCAGACACAGAGCTGTGGTTGTCCCAGGGGAAGTTCTGCATTCTCCTTCAGCTGCAGAAAGAGAAATGGAACTGCTAGTGACCCAGCATAGGATGCACATTCAGGGACCATGACCATTCACTTGCTGAGAAGGTCAGTGGTTACTCAGATACTACTTGGAACTAATATGAGGTCAGAGACTGAGATCTAGCTGGGGCGAGGCTAGATTTGGGGGGGAGGTGGGGAGGGACACCTTCTTGGAATTTTCTGTTTCTCAGGCCCAAATCTTTTTTTAAGACTACCAGAGACTCATTTTATTCTATCTGCCCAGCAAGGCCACCTGCTTTCTTGTCCTTCAGGAGCTACCATCACAGTACATTGCTTGGGGTTCTTCTCCCTTAGTATGGCTATAGAGTGGGATGATGATCTGAAGCTCTCCCATCCCTCTTCTCAAAAAACAAACACTCAGAACCTTTTACTTTGGTGCTTTAACCTTCTGATCATTACAGATATATAGAGGGGGTGACTCAGAAATGTGGGAAGATATATGAATCCAGAAATGTTAAAAGTCTTTAGAAAAAACCCATGTCTGAGTTTCTTGAATCTTTTGGGTCTCTGGAAGCTTCCTCACATGTGATTTTATTTGAGATGAAGTTGTTCACCACTCTGTCTCATCCTGGCTTTACCCACAAATGAAGGGAAGGGTCTTCCTGCTTGACCCTAAAACTATAATAGAGGCAGAATAATAACTGGGTTTTTTTTTGGTTATTGTTTCTTGCTTGTTTGTTTGCTTAAAGGCAGCTTCAGCATCTCTGAATCCCTGCAGCCTAATGGGAATACCCCTCCCAATGGTAATCTATCCCTTGGAGTTCTTTCTTTCTTGCAGTTGAGGTTTCTGACTGGAAGGGAGACACATTTAAAGACTGTGCATGGATTTAGTTTATATCTTAAAAGTTAGGGCTGATTCCTTGATTGTGGTGCCATAGAAGGTGGCGTGTTCTAGTGGAGCATGGGATTTGGAATCAGAAGATTGGACTTCAAGTCTTGGTACTTCAACTGTGACCCTATTCAAGTAATTTAATCTCCTTGAACCCCATTTCCTTCTCTGTAAATTCTGTGTAATACCTACCAGGAAGAGAGCTCGTGAGAAGTAATACATAATATGTGTGAAGCGCCTAGCACTGTGGCTAGCACAGAGCAGGAGCTTAGTAATGTAAGCTCCCATCAAATCCCCTTCCTCATGGTGTCATTCATCAAATGGTCAACAAACACTGAGCACCGTCTACCTACCAGGTTCTGTTCTAGGAGCTGAAGAGACAAGGACAAACAAGTTATATTCTTAATCCTCAAGGAGCTTACAGTCTGGTTGGAGAAATAGAAGAATAGAGGCACTAACCACATTCTAATGTGTTTAGCACTATGATGGAAATATGTGCTAGCAGCCAAAGCTCTATGCTAAGCACTAGGGATAGAGTAATAAAAATCTCTGCCCTCAAAGACCATGCATAGGAAAGAGACTGGTAAACAATGAATGGCAGTCAATCAATAAGTGCTGATGGAAGTAAGTACAGGGTGTCACAGGAGTCCATTAAAGAAGCACCTAGGTAGCCTTTGGGAGTTAGATTTCACCAAGAAGAGGATACATGATGTGAATCTTAAAAGATGAGCAGGAATTAGCTAAGCAAGGAACTTAAGGAAGAGTTTTTAAAAAGATGGAATAACAGGTACAAAGGACCATAACTAAGGGAGAACTTTGTGAAAACATGGAGCACAAGCCATAAAGTCTGAGCGTGGGCTAGTCTGCACAGGGCAAGAGGGAAAAGATTATAAAGGATATTATATATCTTGTTAAAGAGCATGGAGTTGATCATTTAAGTCATGGCAAGTTGCAGATGAGTTTTGTTTTTTTTTTTAAAGATTTTATTTATTTGACAGAGAGAGACACAGCGAGAGAGGGGAACACAAGCAGGGGGAGTGAGAGAGGGAGAAGCAGGCTCCCGGCCAAGCAGGGAGCCCGATGCAGGGCTCGATCCCAGGACCCGGGAATCATGACCTGAGCCGAAGGCAGACGCTTAACAACTGAGCCACCCAGGCGCCCCGTTGCAGATGAGTTTTAAGCAGAAAAGTAATTCATTGAGACTTAGGCTTTAGAAACATCACTTCTTGGGTAGAAGTTAGGAGAAGGCATTGGAGGAAGACCATTTGAGGGGTATGGAAAAAAGGCAGAAGCAACGTAATATTCTAGACAACAAAGAAGAGAAGAGAGATTATAGAGAGGTATAGAAAATGGAATCAACAGAACTTGGTATCTGAGAGGTACGGAAGGTGAGAAAGAGGGAGGGGACAAACATGAGCTTGAGGTTTCAGGCTTGGGAACAATTTCAAGACAAAACCTGGGTAGAGGTGGAGGAGAGAGAGATGGCATGGGGCAGGAAGTGGCTGGAAGGTAATGATTAACTCTGTTATAGACATAGAGCTTGAAACATGAGGTAGCTTTGAGGATCTGACCATCAGAGAATAGGACAGATAGCCTTGAAACTCAGGAAGGAGATTTAAGTGGAAGATCAAAATTTTGGAGGTAATTAGGCATAAAATGGATGAGAACTATTCAGGACACCTCAGAGAAAGCAAAGAATCAAAAGCTGCAATCTGGAGCATGAGAGATCAGCAATGGAAGAGCCAGGGCTTGAGCAAGAGCATCAGGGAGGCAGGGGAGCTTGGTGCCACAAACTGAGGGAGTTGGCATCTTCAAAAGGGCATATGGTGCCAGAAACTACAGAAAGGGCAGGAGCAATAAAACTTTAAAAATATAATAATGTGGAAATTATTCTTGGCTTGGAAATGGGAACTGTTGGTGGAGTGATGAAGGCAGAAATCAGACACCAGTAGGTTTTGAGAAGTGAACTAGGCTGTAAAGTGGAGTAAGGAGGAGATATCTAAGGTTGGGACATAAGGTGGAAGAGACGTTTTGCATGTGTTCCTGTTTTTTTTTTTTTTTTTAAGAGAGAAGGGAGTTCAGAATGTATATACACTACGGGGAGGTCAAAAGAGAAGGAGAGAGAAGTGACATTGCAAGGTCTCTGAGGAATTGGACAGCTACAGTACTAAGGGCACAAGTCATGAGAGGCAGCTTTAGGAAGAGTACAAATGGAAGGGAAGGAGGTAAGAATGAGTTGGATATTAAAAAAAAAAAAAAAGAATGAGTTGGATACAGATCATTTAACTGTGACCACCAGCAAATTCAAGATCATCTTCCCATGGACCAATCAGTCTTATGTGTTCTTCCTTCACAGCCTCTCATATAGATGGTGAGGAAGACAACCTAATCCAGTGGTTGAAAGTATAATTTCAAGTCTCAAATGGATAGAACAAGAAGCTGATGTCAAGAAAAGAAATGCTATAGCACAAAGCTAAAATTCTCTGCCCCTTCCTTGGGTTCAAAAAGCCAACGATAACAGGTCACGTGGGGCAGCAGTTCACTGGGCAATAACCGAGGACTGAAAGTGGATCCGTGTAAGGAAACTTTCTACAAAGTCAATGTGAATGACATCATTGAGAAAGGATGCTGACAGATCACGAAAGGATGCTGACAGGTCTTGGAACTGTATCTGCAGTAGCCAGACTTCATGTGGGGCATCTTTCTCACTTCTGGGGCCACATTTTAAAGGGAGTGTGGATATGTTGAAACAGGTTATAAAGAAGGGTCTGGAAGCCACATCATATGGGCAAGAGTTGAAGCAATTGGGGATGTTTGCCATGTGGAATGAAAGGTGAAGGGCATTCTGGAAGCTGAGGCCCAACTCTTTAAAAGGCTTTCATGTAGGAGACTTATATAAGACTTGTTCTGGGTGGTTTCAAGAGTACAGTTGGGAGTTACACTAGGGAGGCAAGATCCAGTGTAATGTAACCAACTTACATTAGTGAGGGTAGTCCACAGATAAAATCAGATGGCCTGGAAGGTTGTGAACCTGCTGACCCCATGAGACGATCAAACAAAATGTCAAAATGCTAATGAATCATTGAACATTATATCAAAAACTAATGATATACTATATGTTGGCTAATTGAATTTAAAAAATATAGTACACAGTTATATTACCAAAAAAAAAAAATCTCAAAATGTATTGTGACCAGTCTGCTGATTGGGCAGGAGTGTCTCTGGTCTACTCTATCTGGAAGAGTTGAAGACTTTGCCATCCCTCCATGCTCTCCTTCCAGCTCCACCTGGACCTGATGTCTGATGCCTGGACAATTGCAGTAGTCTCTCAGTAGGCATCCCATCCCCAGTCCTGGCTACATACTCAGCGACCAGAATATGGTACAGAACTGAGGAAAAGAGGAGTGTAGAGGGAGATGGGATAGAAGGGCCAGGAATAGATGAATGGGGGCCCCAAGCCCACTGTGAGGCTCCTCTGCAGCCATCCCAGGGCCTGGCCTAGAGCTGTACCAGAGAGGAATGACAGGATATTAGTATCCTGTTTGGAAGCAATCACCTCCCTCCCTTTCCCAAATAAGTGCATTACAAATTTTCCCAGTTCTAACATCTCCCTTCAGCTCTTATCTTCTATAACTTGTCATCCCCACTTTCATCTCTCCTACCAGGGCCTTGTCCTATATCCTCTATGGAGAGCCAACTGCTTCAGCTCCATAGCAGCAAGCCTTCACTTCCTTCCACCTCTATCCCCCTCAACTGAGAAGCACACCCAAAAGACAAATAAGGAGGAAGAGAGAAAGACAAAGAGACAGATCACTGTACAGAGAGAAATCAATAACACAGGAGGACTGAGGTCAGGAAGCCGAGCAGATGCCCAGGAGGACCTGAGGTAGATGGAAAGCAGGCAAACAGGCATCCAGTGAGACAGGCAGGGATAGGCAGGAAACATCAGGCAAGGATGCCCAGGGATGGGACTGCATGGCTCGGGCCCCTGCCTCTGCCCCTTTCCTCCTTACCTGGCACTGGGCTCAGTGTGGGATAAGCTGGGAACCTGCTGGTCCCTCTTTCATATTCTGTTCCTGATCCTCAGGGAAGACAAATCAAGTAGTTTCTTAATGAGCCTCTGTGTTGTGGGATTCTCCAGGGCCCATCGCAGCCCTCCCAATCCCTGACCACACTTCACCTCCCCAGACTGGCACTCAATGCCTACAACGCCCAGGTGCCCTGACCCTCCCAGCTCAGTAACCCTCTCTTCTCCGCAGGCTTCCTCCTACTCTGCCTTGGAGTACAAGGGGACAGATGGGTGGGTGTCAGTTACCGTAAGTACATGGATTGAGAAGTGCAAGAGGTGAGGGTCAGGAAGGCACGCCAGGGAAGACTTCCATGGACCATAAAGAATCCACAGGGGTTTTGGGAAAAGGAGGATAGCAGGGAAGGGTTCTATTCTTCTCTCAGTCCCCAGGAGCCTGATGCACTCTCTACATCATGCCCTGCTGGGTCCTGGCCTATGTTGTGTTCTGACATCCAGTGCCCCCAAAGGCTGTGGCTTCCTGCAGGGAAGAGAATATGCTCCCCAACAATTACGAGATTTTTCACAGAACCTGGCTCAGGATGAAACAATTGATAAATATTCCACATGGGAGCAAAGCCCTGAACAGTCGGAAGGCCTAAGCTCAAATCCTGGTTCTGCCACTTACTAATAATGTAGTATTGGACAAGATACCAGCCTCCCTGTACCTCAGTTCTTAGACCAGTAAAATGGGGCAATAAGAGTATAGGGTAGCTGTGGGGATTAAATGTGATCAGGTATGGAACAGATGTAGTAAAATTTGCATATCATTTATGCTTGACATGACTCCCTAGTGTAAGTCAGATGGTTGATCTGCTTGTCCTACAAACATATATTTTCACAATGAGACTCAGAGTGATCAGGCACCACAACATCTCCTTCTCACCCAGCAGCTCTGCTTCTTGCCTGGGGCAGGACACATAGCAGGTACCTCATAATTGTGGTCAGAATCTCACCCAAGCATAGATGGGGGAGACATCCCCTTGGACAACAGAAGATGAGAAGTCTGAAGTAGCCTTCTTTGATTTGAAATCACTGTCACCGGAGTCAAACATTAGTGCTACTTGGAGATGGCAAATGGAGTTGTCTTATTTTCAAACTCTGGTTGGTAGCAACTACCTAGAATACTGGATCAAGACAGATGCCAAGACACCCCAGGCTCACTGAGAAAGACAGCCATGATTGATCAGTAACATCTGCCATGAGCACTGGAGGGAGGTTAGTGGAACATGTGGTAGATATTAGTATGGTGTTTCAAGAGCCCCCTTCAAGTTTTCATCATTCCTTCTATTAGTATGTGCAATTCAATTCAGCAAAGTGAGTCCCCTATCCGACACTGCCTGTGCTTATCCAGGGGAAAACCTCAGCTGGCTTTCATCCTCCTACCTGCAAACTCCCCCTCTATTTTTGTTGAAGAGAAAGAAAATGAAGGCATTAGTTATGTGAAAGAGAGCAGGGAGAGGGGAAAATCACTTTGTGGCCCATTTCCCTGCCAGTTGCCACCCATTTCCTTGCTCCCCTCTGGAGGAAGTCTCCTAGGGAGAGTGGTGTGCACTTCCTTTCCCCACTTCCTGTCCTACATTTCCCTCCCAAACACACTGCAGTCAGGTTTCACCACCATCATGTCACTATGCCTGTTGGTTTAGCAGTGGTGGCGAAGAGGCGATCTCAGCTTTTAATTAAACAGAACCAAGGTTTTCTTCCCTAGTGAAATGATTCCTCCTTTGAGCACTAGAACCTCCAAACACACCAAACCCAAAGTTGCAGAGATAAGAAGCAGAAATTCCTCTGGAGTGTTAATTCATATATTAGAGAGAGGGACCAATCCCATCACACCTGGATCCGTGTGTCCCTTCAGAGGAAGATGGTACCACTTAAACCATGATTGCTGTTTCAAATCATAAACTGCATTCTTTATGATGGCACTAGAACCCTACAGGATGTTTTCTCCCACATGGCACACTAACTGAGCCTTCAGTAGGTAACTCCTTCATCCTATTAGACCCAGATATTTCTGGGTGTTTGGGCACAATGGGAGACCACTGAGTTTTGTGAGTGTAAGGCCACTGTCATATATATATATATATTTTAGTAAAGTGTGTCTCCTGGTTGGAGATGATGCTGCATGGGATATTATGGCAATGGATAACACACTCTGTAAGACCATTAGTGGTGGATTGTCAGAGATACTTCAGGCAGGAAACCTGAATATGTGTCTATCCCTGGAACGACAGACTGCAGCCCCTTCGTGATGGAAAGTGTCTAATGTAATTTATGTGTCACCAGGTAACTGGCAGCTCCCTCAGGGAATGGTACCACATCAAAGGCTCAGCATCTGTCTCTGCAGCTGGGGTCTGGCACATAGCAGTGGCAATGGCCAACTCAGCCTTGGTGAGGCTGACTCCATGGGGCTGAGTCCTCACATAGCCTCTGTCATGCTGCAATGGCTGCTGTGTAGAGCAAGCAC